>NC_056751.1:297145466-297382966 GCF_019279795.1 Protopterus annectens
CACTTCCATCCTGCAGCAAAACTTATTTTGTGTATATAGAGACACATTCTCTCTCTGTCTCTGTCTTTCTTTATATATAAACTGATGTCTGGAGAGGCTGCAGCATTCTCTGGAACACGTCCTCTCCCTGTTGTTACAAAGCTTCTTTTGTAGTTATGTATGTAGAGAAATACAGTTTTGATCTTCATTCTTAGAAACTTGTGTCCAGACATGCTATGTCAGCTCTGAGAACTTCATGACACCCTACTTGCCAGTGCCTTTTCAAAGGTACTCTGTGTGTGTGTATCAACATTTTTGTAGGTGGAGACATTAGTATGTATTGAGACAGACCTCTGTGTGTGTGAGCATGCGCATATGGAGATAGAGGAAAAACTCTTGTCAGCAGATCATCTTCCGCCCTTTCTGCTGAAGAGGATGGCTCACAGTCCTGGGAAGTGTCAGCAGAAAGTATCACCTTCTGTGCTGTCTTGGGGAAGAGGAGAAGTGAAATGTGTGTGCATACTCTCCTTGTCTTTGAGAAGGGGTGCAGGGCTATTATTGGTTTTGTTGCTTCTGTCCTTTCACCTTTTGTGTGGTTTATGGCATAGGATCACATACTCCACAGACATCTTGTCCCATGAGAGATTAACTTTGGCTTTTAGGAAAGGGATGCAGTATATATGTTTTGATGTTGTGTTTTTTGCTTGGTAAAGGATTGCCTCCTTCACAGACATTTCTATCCAAGGATGCACATGTCCCTTGGGTGATAGGCATGTTAAAGTTGTGAATGCCATTGGCATCACTGATGTATTAACAGGTTGGTTTCTTGAGTCTATCCTGTTAATGGCATTTTGCAATAAGCAGGTCATCAACAGGATGTGCCTCAATCAAAAGACCCACACCCATTCATTTATTTAATTTAATTAGAGGGCTGAAGATGAGCGCTACTTGAAATTCTTATTTAAAAAAAAGTGCTTAGTAGTATTCATACTTGGTGGAGAACACAGAACAACATTTTATTTTATTATTTATTTATTTTGGTTATTCTGAATTCATCTTTGCCTGTACCGTTACATTCAGGCATGGTATAGGGCACAGTACTGTACATTCTTTTGGTTATTTTGAATTTAGGGGGATCGATTAGCATCCTGGGGTGTGATTTATTCACAGTAATTGTTCCCCCATCTATCTATTATAAATATTTGAGCAAAGAACGGAAATTTCCCCATGTGCATTGTTACAGGAAATGAGCAAGTTTGTATTGAAAAATAAAAGATGGCATCTGTTACAGTGGGAGAAGGCACATGTAGTGGTATTAAAGAATGACTGTCAGAGATTGATTTGGGTTGTGTTGTGCTTGACCTAAGCTGTCTCTGCACAACATACAACTAAGCTTAAGACATCTAAAACAATTCTGTGCTGTTTTCTGCTGCTCAGACTGTACAGAAAGTACACCCCATCTCAGATACATGTAAACATTTTCATTTTTGTATGCAGACAGTGCTTACATACACCATACGTCATCTTCCTCTTTACACCCTTGAGGACATAAGAATCCTTCCTAAGTTGTATTGCTTTATAGAACATGGTAACAGTAGCTGAATTCTTAGTTTGTTATATATTATAACAGTTGCTATAATACACACTTTTTCCCCCACAATATACATATATACCTGTGTATGTATCTGTGTGTTTATAAATACATATATACATCAACACACACACACACACACACACACACACACACACACACACACACCGTGGTAGTAATTTGGCATTATTCCTGGTAAAGCACTTACATGAAATACGTGGTAGCATTAGGTAAGATTACACAAGTAATATTTACTAAGATTTCTATAACAAAACAAAAAATATATATCAAAACATTTATGCAGTTGGCAAAACCTCCCTGCAAGTTAAATTCGCTAATTCCAAGATTGTAGTGTTTTGGGGAAGTAGGAATCCCAGACATACCGCAATCTCAATCTTTAAACAAGTAATGCAGGAATCATGCATTAGAGTGTTAGTTACTAATATATCTCACTTAACTTTGTCACCTTGCATATACTTGTAGTAAAAGCAGCAAGTATGTTTTTGCTCATTAATAACACTTTTGTATGTATTTTGTATGTATTATGTATTCACATTCTGATAATGTTTCAGATTCATAGGGTCATAGTTCATAGTTAAGTACTAAGCTAACTGCCCTTGCGAGCCATTTTAAGCCTAGCCAGTTACCCCTTGTGAGACTCAAACCCCACACCTTGTGTTTGTAAGGCAAACACCTTAGCCATTATGCCACCCTCCCAAACCCCTAGTCTAGATAGTCTTAGAATAGCATTAATTTACTTTTGAATATAATATATTTCTGTATCATCCAGTAGGTGGAAAGCCTGCCATAGCTGTCCACTTATTCAGTATAAAAAATTTAGCTGAGCCAGTCTTTTGTTATCAAGTCACTCACCCAAGTCCATCTGATGAAGTAGTAGTTTTAGTAGAGTTCCTTACCAGGTCTTAGTTGTTTCTGTGTAACATTTAGTTGGTAGGTATCAGTGCACTTATACAGACAGTCTCATTTAAAAGTAGCTTGGAGTAAATATGTGTGGAAACGTATTTATGATCATCTTCTTTGACCATTTGGTAATCCTCATGTGGTCATATACATTTTTTTTTCTGTTTTTTGGCTTTCCTGTTTGTTGAGCTTCTAATTACAAGTGTACTTTTCCTTTCCATGCTGAGCCTGAAAAATTGTCAGCTGTGGTTAGTGTTCTACTCTGGTTAACACGTGAAAATAATTAATAATAAGAATAATGATGTGGTTAAAAAATTAAAATAACATTAATAACAATAATACTAATAGTAATAATCTGTCATGAAATATAGCAAATATTTGATTATCCATTCATCTTTGTCTGGTTCTCTGATTTTTCTTCCATCTGTGGCAGTTGTGATGGTAATCCAGTCTTCCAGTTTGAGTTGTTTGGTCAGTTTATGTAGAAGTTCTGATTTGGACATTTATTTCTTCATTACCATTGTTTATTCAGTTCTTGACATATTAGGTTGATGCTTTTTTTACTTATTTGAAATATGCACTTCTGGGAACATTTAACTGTTTAATTTGCTTTATCTCAACCATATCCTATATATTTTTTTATTTGTTGCCATTTGTCTTTGTTTTGCTTTTCATATTATTCCTTTGGGGACAACTGTGATAGTTTTTAGCTCAGAGTTTGGATTTCTTCACAGTTGAATGGTGCCATTATTGCAAGACATACACCAGTGGATTGTGTAATTTTTTTGTGTTCTGCCCCTCATAACATTTTTGATTGTTTTGTTTAATAATTTAAGATTAAAGCTAGTCGGTAATGCAAGTCATTAAAATGTCATACTTCTTACTGCTTAGAAAATTCATGTTGAAAAACCTATTAACTTTTTAGGAGAATTAGAGTAGTGTTTGCAAATTCTCCCTGATATTGGGCCTTTCCCCAGATTATTTTGGATTGTCCAGAGTGCCTACAGGAAGTCGTTGAGAGGTATGCAAAGAAGGCATGCTTTTGGTCTTCAACCAGATTCTGAATGCATTTTACTGTTTTATGTCTCACTGGCTGTGAAACACCAAGTAGACTTGGATTTCTTGAGAAAAAGATGCTTTGGTTATTAGTGCATTTTCCATTTTGACTTCATCTAGAGCTATATCAACCTACCCTCCGTTTTGTCCACATGGTTGCATCGTTTTTTTTTTTGTTGTTGTTGTTTTTTTGCAGGGAATTATATACTTGGTGTACGGAAATTAAGGGCAAAGAGGTGGTGGAGCACTTGAGAATTTTTTTTTTATATTTAATTGATGACCTGGTTGTTAGACATGTGGCAATGGGCAAGTTTAGTAGACATAGTAATAAAAATTAAAGAATAAAGATGTTTCTCAGGAAATTAGTTAACATGTTAATTAAGGTTATAAATAAAGAGCAGTATTGGATTGCTGATGTTATTTTTAAGCATGAGGCATGCTGATCCAAGAGGAGACACAAGATTAAACTTGCTGAATATACCAGTAATTGTAAAGCACTGTTTAAACATTTTAGGCAGTAAAGCAAAGATGAGACATTTAACATAGCTATTAAATGGAATAAACTTTACAGATAGTAATAAATTATTTACCAAATAATTTTGTACATTTTGTCACAAATGATTAGCTAATTTGTCACAAATGATATTACAAATGCAATTTTAAACAAGAAACATCTTTATAGAATTATCACTTATGTCATAGGCAATCATGCATTTATATAAAATGAAAACAAACCATATTGACGTTTTCAGTTGCAAACATTATACATCACATATAGTCTTTTATACGATCATTGGGGTCCCCGTCATATAAACGAAAACCCACTTACTCTACTTTCATAATATTGAGCTGGGAACACAGAATGTCCGAAACACTGACTGCTCAGAACACCGACATTCAAAGGTAAGTAACTACTTGGCCAGCATGTTGACCTTTGCCCCTGACCTTTATGGCAGTGCGTTCTCGGAGTCAGTGCATTTAGTTAGGTGAGTGGGGGGGACACAGCCTCCACACTGGGGTGTGAGGGGAGCAAAGCCCCCACTTGGGTGTGTTTTCTTTGTTTCTGTTTCAGTTTGTCAGGTTGGCCAATGGGTTACTTACCTTTGGTTAAACGTCGGTGTTCTTGGCTCAATATTATTAAAGTTCGGCAAGTGGGATTTTGTTTATATGAAGTAGACCCAATCATTGTCATTTGAACATTACATAGCTCATTCAGTTTCTGCCTTCCCTTAAACCTCTTTCCTCTCCGTGTATTGTTTTCACAACTCCCATTTTTTTCTATGTAATTTGCCACTGCTCTTTTCAGAAGATCCCTCTTCAAGTTCTTTCATCTCTGTTACTATATTCACAACGTCTAGCATGGGTGGTTTAGTCTTTGATTTCCATTTTCTACTAAAAGCTTTTTTGGTAGCCACCAGAATTAAGCTTGGCAAGCTCTAGGCAGCTCTGATTCTGTATCACAGCTCAAAACATAATTTCTTTAGTTACACTGTTTTGCTCACCCAGTATTTCTGCAAGAGTAATCTGCAGGATTTTTTAAAGGTCTGCCAGCTCATTACACTCCCTAAAAATATGTTCCCAAATATCTCTCTCTTCTCTGTCACACTTCCAACATTTACAGTCTGTCTAAGGAAAATTTATTTGGAGTCTGCTTGGGGTATAAAAATATCTGTGTAAAGACTTCCAAGCAAAAATCATAAATCCTCTAGACTTTGTTGCATATTTGGGAATCATATCTATATACTCCTATTGTTTTTGTGAATTGCTGATCCAGTCTCCCTTCCCAATTCTTTCTAACCTCATCTGATTAATTCCCATAGTTGTCATGCAGTATATTTTATAAGCTCTACTAATTATCCTTTTTTAACAGCGGCTTCTATTATAGATTCTACTAAGAACTCTGCCATTGCTAGTTTTTCATTTAGGATCCCATATTTCTTTAGCTTTGCCTATACTCTGCATTCCCTATCAAGGATTGCTATCAATGTCTAGCCTGCAGTCCAAAGTTATTCTTGGCCTCTTCCCATTCTGTTGTCTTTCCCCCCTCTAATTATTGCTTCCTTTGTATTCTCCAGTCCCTCTTGCCTTTTCTCTTTATCCCTAATTGCAATCATCCCCATCAGCAGAGTTTCCTTTCTCATTTCCATGTTGGCTTAGTTCTTAGAATACTTTCTGCTACGTTATGAATATAATATTCTGTATGGCCAGTGTTACCCTCCTTAAGGATCTACATCCAAAATCCCAGTTTCTCCATATTTCTTGTGCTTCCATGTTTAATCACCCCTTTCCACTTTGAATTGTAGCATTCTGCTTGTTCTACGTATAGCAGTCTTAACTGTGTAGCTCTAAGTACCCCTCCAAATCAGGTAATCCCAACCCCCCTTGTTCTATTGGAAGGATAAAGTTATTCCACTCTTCCCCTCCCAGATAAAATCTTCAACTCTTTATTAATTGCTATCCACAACTTCTCCTCTGATTAAAAATATGCCTCGCCTATGTATAAAACTGAACAGACTAAAAACATTTTCATTGCTTGTATCTTGCTTTCCATATCCATAAAACTGAGCTTCCAGTTTCTCAGTTTTTGTATTATCTTTTGATCTGATGTTATCCATGTCACAATTCCTCACTCTTGGGTCATAGGATCTGACAACTTATCAGACACAGTGTAGACTCGAGCTCCTCCCACTCCCATAATCCCTTGCTGACCTCTAACCCCTCAGATCTCGTTTACAGCTCACCAGCTTCAGACATGATTTTTGGGCTGGAGTCTCTTCACAGGGATAAGCGCTTGTTTTACTACTGTTTTTCTCTATTTTCTTATATTTTCTCATATTTGCTTATATTTTGCCTCAGTTGCTTACTGTATTATATTTTAGCTTAGCCATTTCCTCAGTTGCCATTCTCCAGCTTTTGCAATAAAGACGATTATCTGCTGCACACAACTGACGTTCACAGACAACTACAATTCTACTTCGACAGGACCAAGAGCTTCTACAGATCTGGCCGGCTGTTTGTGGCCTTTTCTGTTAACAGGCATGGTCGCACTGTTTCTAAGATTACTATATCTCATTGGATTTCAAATGTATTTCATTGGTTTATTCTTCTAAAGGTTTATCATTGCCAGATCAGTGAGAACTCATTCCACTAGATCTGTGGCCACGTCAGCTGCCTATTTGGCCCATCATTCCTTAGATGAGATTTGTGGGGTGGTCACCTGGTCTTCTCCTCACACTTTCATGGCTCATTATAAGCTCGACACAATCTCCAGGAACAGGGTTTCTTTTGGCTCCACAGTTCTTCGGCCTGTTTTTCCATGAGACCACCCAGGATTTAATGGTAGCTGGGGACTCTGACCCCAAGAGTGAGGAATAGTGACATGGATAACATCAGATAGAGTTATTTACTTACCATAACTTGGCATCTGTGTTATCATATGTCACTAATCATCACTATCCTTCCCCAGTCCTGCAGGACCTAGAGGAAGTGGAGATGTTCTGTCTAGTGGTTAAAGTGTTTTCTAGTTCTAAGGTAAACTCGATCTGAGGGGTTAAAGGGCAGCAAGGGTTTATGGGAATTGGAGGAGCTCGAGCTTAGGATCTGTCTGATAAGTTGCCGTCTCGCTCCGATGTCAGATTCTATGACCCAAGAGTGATGAATAGTGACATAGGATAACACAGATGCCAAGTTATGGTAAGTACATAACTCTTTTTTTAGTCTCTTCTCACATCATTAGCTGCCATAACAGAATCCTTTTAAACTCATAATCCAAAGTATTCCATTTTATTTTGTCCCCATAAATATGGGTATTGCTGGACCAATTCATGTGTGGTTACATAGTTTACAGCTATTACCTTTACTTTATCTTCATTAATTTTGTATCCCAAAAAGACTAGAACTGTCCTGTCTCAAAATATTGCACAACACTGAAATGTCCTTTTCTGGGTTTGTCAGGTACAAAATAATGTCTGTAAATAAAGCCAACTTTTCCTGATTACTATTGTGATGCCCCCTCTCTGGGCCAGTAATCAAGGAGCCTGAATCCTCACCACTCCCATTGTAGAGGCATGTTCACTTAGAACAAAAATGGATACACACAGTATTTCTAGATGCAGCTCTCTGCATCAAGTAGAATTTCTCTTAAGAGTGCACAGGGAACACATTCAGCTCAGAGTCTGTGTTTGTCTGTGTCTCTCTCCAGGTCCCCAGTAAGGCTCCCTACTGGCAGAGCTGTTGAGTTAATTCCTCATCCAAGTGTCCAAGCCAAGGCCTCCAGCTCCCTCTCTGTGAAACCAGTGCTTTGTGTCCCTGCTCCAAGTAGCTGATGCACACACGCGCGTGCATGTACGCACATGCACACGCACACGCACACACGCACACACACACACACACGTACACAGACTGAGATTTGATTTTCACATGTGCGCGCGCGGGCACACACACACGCACAGACACCTGGGAAAGGCTACTAGCTATGCCCCCTTCTGCCTAGTCTATAAGGTAGTTAAACTGCCATCAGACACCCCAAACCCAGCTACTCTAATGGTCTTGCAAGTGTACCCAGTTATACAGAGGGAAATTAATATAAATGCAATTGGCAATGTTGACCAAACAGCCAGGCTTTCAGGAGTGGCCACAATGAAACCAACAGATATAAATATGCACAAATGTTAAAGTATTCTCTAAAGGACCAGCCACAATGAAAAGTTTGAATATATTTAATAATAAATAAAATAACATGAAAATACCAAATATCTATTTGCAATAAACACCAGATTTTCAGTCATAGGAAATAGTAACATAGGTGGACAAGTTCACACAGTTTAAGAAAAACAATACTTAACTAATTTCACAGCATTTTCCTGACTGATCTAAAGAATTATTATTCTTTGTTTACTTACTAGAGTAAGGCAAGATGAAGTAGGTGAGAGATCCTTCTTTGTCAGGTTACAAAAACAGAGTGGAATGAGACTTCCATTTCACCTAGTATTAAAATATCATTTTCAGTGATGGATTACAGAATGACATCACATACGTCTGGTCATCTGACTTCTGGTTCGCATGCTACCCCCCACCTTTGCTAGAAGCTGTCAGGATTTAGCACATTTGTGTCAATAATACACACATATAGAGCCTTTCTAAGATCTGCTGCAGCTCCTGGAAATCATAAAACAATTTCATATCTCCACCTTTCCAGAGTACCAATTAGTTCACCCCCAAGGCAATGCAGAAAGCTTCTGTCGCTCGTCTAGTCAGGATGAAGTAGATGAACATTGTGGGTTCTTGTTCAAGCAGCTTTATTATATACGAACACATAAATGAGGCTAAGTAACTTTAACTTGTATACAAACTAGCTGACATACATATAGATGTTCACAGTCTGGCTGAACCTCTCAAAATGGCACTGAAACTAGCACGTGCTTGGTATTTATGTGTATGTTCAGTCCTTTGAACTACTACTTAAAGGTACAACACGCACGTTATTCTACAGCTTCCTAGTACAGACTTTGTCTCTGGCTG
The DNA here is from genome assembly GCF_019279795.1 of Protopterus annectens. Lineage (NCBI taxonomy): Eukaryota > Metazoa > Chordata > Ceratodontiformes > Protopteridae > Protopterus > Protopterus annectens. The sequence goes on from NC_056751.1 coordinate 297,154,534, forward strand.
CACTGAGAACTGTAAGATACAGTCTTTGACCTAGGCCCAGTAATTTAATTTCAGAACATTGTTTAAAGTTAGCTGCAGCTGGACTGTGATTAACCTCCTCTCTTCTAGTATCCTTTGTTATAATATATACATTTTAACAGTTACAATAATACTTGTATATTTTATCTGTCCAGCAGCGTACACTGTTGGTACATTTTTAACACAAGCAGCTTTACAAATACATTTTTTCAACACAAACATCTGTACAGATCAGTTTGATATACAAATAACATATCATTATTTACAAAATTCCAGATTGCTGTGCTGGCATATGTTACACATCCACTGCCCATACGTCTGGCAAAGCTGGCAGTGTCTCTCATCGTCACAACCATATCAATTGTATCCTTGAATGTCTGAGTTCGTTATTTTATTTGCTAGTGGTTCTAAATATAATGCAGATAACAAGGGGGGGCAGAGGACACCCCTGCCTGGTTCTTCTGTTCAAACAGGACTTGGAGAGGATCCCCCCGACACTTTAATTCTCACCACTGATCCATCCCTCATATATCCTCCTAATTAACATTGTTATTGTGTCAGGGAATGCAAATGCTCCCATTGCCGTACTCATAAAATCTCCAGTTACTCTGTTGAATGCTTTCTCTGCATGATGACCCACCAATAACAGCGGTATTTTCTCGCATTCTGCTTGTTGTTGGATCATCATTGTTCTATTAATGTTGTAAAATGTTTGCCTCCCGTCCACAAAATCACATTGATCCATATCTGTCAATTTTGGTATCACCTTTGCCATTCTTTTAGCCATTATAAATGCTTCATAATCATGGTTTAGAATCAAAATGGGCCTATATGAAGCTGGATCTGATGGGTTTTTACCAACTTTAGGTATTACAGCCACTACAGCTTTCTTCTAGGATGTTGGTGCTTCTTTTCCTTTTAGAATACTGTTAAACAAAACCTTCCATAGCTTTATCAGTTTCTTCCCTCCTTGCTTCCAAACTTTCACAGAAATACCATCTGTTCCTGTAGATTAGTTATACATCACCATTTTTATCTCAACTCCTCCTATCATAATTGTTAATAATTGAGCCTCATCTGCCTCTAACCCTGGCATATGTAATTCTTGTGTGAACATTTTCATTTGTACTTTTTCTTGATTTCCACATTTCTCTGTACAGATTTTCATAAAATTTCTGAAAATGTTCTAGTGCTACTGCAGGATCTCTGGTTATTTTCCTTGTTATAGACTCCCTATGCATGTCAACAACCCCTTCTACTTCCTGTTGATTGATTGATTGTGTTAAAAGCTTTTGTGGTGTGGAGTTATCAGAAAACAGTTGCTTAACCACAAGGTTTCTAAACACTTATTATCTAGGTAGTCCCTTATTTTCTTTTTAGCACTCTACAGTTTCAGCTCTTCTTATTCTGTCCCGATTCTGCAATACTTTAACCTTTGTAGTCCCGCTAAATAATTATTGTTACTTCTTAACCATAACTTTATTTTGTTTTTACTCTGTTTTTAAACTCTGTTATCATTTTATCCCATTCCCCAGTTATATTTTCTGAAGAAATTTCTGTCTTCCTTAATAACTCCCGAATAATGTCCACTACCCATTCCTCAAATTCCTCTCTATTTAACAGATAGTAAGGATGTTACATATGTTAATAACAATGAGGTATGCTGGAAATTATCAGAAGAGTGCATTTCCAATGTACTAAATAGTATAAAACCTAATACATCTGCTAGGGCAGATGGTTTAAATGTGTATTTTATAAGTAACATTGCAGAAAAGTTGGCTTTATCACAGTACCTTGAGGACTGGGTGTGACTCTAAAATATGGAAAAATGCCACTGTAGTGCTTTTAGAGAAGTGCATTAATTCCTCTAGATCCGAAAATTATTGACCAAAAAAGTTTAACATCTAGGTAAATGTTTTAAATAAACTTTTTTCAGATGTTACCAATCCGGGCTAAGGTTGGATTGGATACATTTCAACAAGGATTTATGGAAGGATGCTCCTGTCTAAATAATTTAGTTAATTTTTACTCAAATATTGTGCATGCATTGGATACTAGATTACCTGCAGATATCTATCTACATTTTGCTGAGCATGTTAGAGTGATGCAGTATTAATCCATTCAACACAAACTGGGTTGCAAATTGGTTGAAAGTCAGGAACTTTAATGTATGTATTACATATATCTCTGAAGAGGTCTAATTTACATTTGGGGTACCTCAAAGTTCAGTACTGGATCCACTGTTTGGGGTTTGTATTTCAAATTTTCCTACTGAACAAAGTGCATGGGTCAGGAGGTTTACTGACCATACTAAGGTTGGAGCCATTGTCAGTTATAAGGACCAGAGCATGTTACAGAAATATTTGGAAAGACTGTGTAGTTGGTTGACATCAAAAGGAATGAGGTTCAACTCAAAATATGTACTCCATTTTGGGAGGAAGAATCAGTTGTATTCTTATGCATTGGATGATCACATTCTAGCCTTAGATAATAATGTCAGGGTTCTGGAGATACTGTTTGATAACAATTTAAGCTTTGAAGCTGATCTAAGAGGAGTGCTAAGGAAAAACCTATGGAGTTATAAAAATATACTAAAATATATCTCCAGAAAGGATGCAACTGTTCTCATTCCTGTATATTAGTCAGCTGTAAGATCAGTTATTGAATACTGTGACCTGCTTTGTATTTACAATAAGACACAAATTAAGAAACTTGAGAAAGTTCAGAGGTTGTTTACAACGCAGATGTCTAGTGTGAAATATCTGCATTGTAGAGAAAGACTCAACCAACTGTATATTTAATTCTTTATAGGTTGTTATGAATTGAATTGATTGTAATATTTAAATGCTATAAAAATAAGGTATTGACCCTAACACTGGAGCTGAGATTGTTCATCATTCCCTGGAAACTAGAAAGAACTCCTTTATCTTGTTTGTTTGCCTCTGTTGAAAACTATAATAAAAATTTATTTTTTTAATCATAGGGCAGGTAGGTTATGGCATATACTTCCAGTACATATAGGAAGAGTTGATAAATTATTTACATTTACAGTATTAATAGCAGATGACTTGAAGGAGAAGTGTATAACATGATATTAAATAGCTGCAAACTCTTAAATAGCTTATGATTTTGGCTCTGAGTTTATTTTAATGACATTGAACATTTGATTCACAGCACTCAGTCTGTTTTATTAATTTATGGTTCATTTGTTTTTAATGATGTATAGTATTGCTTTGTGAGCCTTTATGTAGCAGCAACCATTTTTTTGGCAGCTTTTAGAAGGCATCTTAGTTTTTACTTGGGCTTAAAATAAAATGCATGCTTTCTTCAAATGGCAGATGCATCTTTTGCTTTATAATGGTACTTTTGCTCATGCAGATGCATACAGATTTCAGCATTCTCCTTTCATCTTTGAATGTAACCAAGACTTTGGTCATGCCATCACCAGATATTTTTTTCTTTTTTTTTTTTTACTGCAAGACCTGTCTTACATTGCCGTGACATATATCATTGTCTAAAGATTCTGTTAAAGTGAATTGAGTGTGCTGTAAATGCCATAAAAATATGTCTAAACTCCCAAATTATAGGGTACACCCAGAGATAGTAACATTGCATACATTTTTGAAATCCTTTTTTAATGCTTCTTTACCTGCAAACAATTTAACTCCTACCATTGCCATGCCTATACATTGCCATGCACCATGATAAGAACTGGTCACAGTGCAACTGACATCCAGGCAACCATTTAAAAGCTATGTTGATATTTACAGATTAGACTGTATTTAGTGTGATCATTTCTAACTTCTGGAAGTGTTAGAATTTCAGTAACATTAGCCAAAGAGGAAAGAGTAGAAGTGATCTGTGTTCAGTGATGGAGCTATGTGAGGAGACTTGGCAGAAGAAATTTAATGGCACATTTTCCAGGAGAGGGAAATGTACTTTGGCACAGACAGACATAAGTGAAACTTGAATTTATTCATTAAACAAAAACTGTTCTACAATCTTTGCATGTAAAAATGACTAACCACTGGGCTAAGAAGAACTTTCATGGCATACTTTCCAGGAAATAAGATACTTAATGTCACTAGAAGGACAGGATGTCACTACTACACTGCACTGAAAATGTACCTGAAAAGTTTTGTCAACAATGGGACAAAGAATGATCTCCACAACTGAAAACATTAGACCAAATCAGCTCTGTCTCAGACAGAATTATATACAGACAAAATTTCAAACTTTATGGGGAGCAGGACACTTGTGCCAATATTTCTGTGCTACGTAATGCAAATGCAAAACTGGAGATGCATTTACCAAAGTACAGTATTAAGTAACAGTCAATGCAGATCCCAGTCAAAGCAGAGATGTTTTACCAAGCATGATTGCCTGCAAATGCCCACAGTAACAAGGAGAAAAAAAAAAGCTTTATCAAATTCAATAACTTTTCTTTACTTCCACAGCCGTTCTGCATGTAGCTGGACATGTTTTTTAAAAAAATATGAATAGATTTGCATAGTCAGATTTTGAATTTTAATTAGCATTTTTGTAACAACAGGCCTTGGAATTAAACAGCCAAAAGCTGTAACACAGGTCAACCATGAGGAGCAACAGCACAGACATAGATAGTATTAGCTGATTGATAGGCTATTTAAATTACATCATGCCTGTGTTACAGTGAAAGAGTTACTGATTAGGAAACGCCCCAAACTTCCATGATGTGTGATGAAACCATTCTACTGCCCATGGCAAATGAAGAGAATGCATTGAAAACAGTCAGCTTTTAGTGAAAAACAAAAGCTGAACGTGCAGATAGATCAACCAATTAACTTTAATGCAAGTTATGGATGCAAAGCAGATATGAAAACTTATCAGGACAGACAGATAAGTTGCTGTTGCTTTTGTGAGGAATACAAGTGCCTAAAATCATTTTCTCTGTAGCATCATATACTTTTTTTTATTAGTCTGCACAATACTTGCATATTATAGCAACCACGTTCCAAAGCATAATCTGCAACACAGATTTCCCCACAAACTTTTCTGATTGGCTCATGACGACAAAGGTATCAATAGTACAGGGCAGTTTCTGATTGTTTCTAGAATTTCCCATAAATTGTGGTTATCTAATTGCAGTGTATTAATACCTAAACATGCAAATTCTTGAGATGTCCCAGATGTCATCCATTTAGCCGTAGTTACTGTAGCATCACACGATAGTGAAATTCCCCCAGCATGAAGGTGTTTGTTTGTTGGGCAAGTCAGTTAAATGTCTATTTTTTTTTTTTTTATAGAGTTACTGATAATCAACCTGGAGATTATTAACAAAGGAGAACGCATGTTAAATGAAATTAAATAAAACGCATGTAATAAACTGCTGCAACCATTAAAAAAAAAAAAAAAAAAAAGCACGCTTAAATGATGTAGCAATTTACTGTCTGTAACTGTTTATGGTTAACTAAACAAACCTCATTTTCTGTGCAAAAGTTGGTTTTCTGCAAAGGAACTGCTGGTATCACGTGTCAAAATGTAACTGGTTATTTAAAAATGTAACTGGTTATGGTGACTCACATTTTAAAATACGTGCATCAGGGAATGCAACACCGAGAACCATAGCCCTAGTCTCAACCAAGCCAGGACATATCCGGAAATATTAATCAGGGACACAAACTACTGGTACTGTTACCTTGAGAAAATGTGAACTAATATCCATTTTCTGAAGTAAACCAAAAAAGTATGTAACTCTAATTACTGACATCATTTATTAAGTATAATTTACCACCTTTTCTTCAAAGATCACTAGTTTGGGATTAAGAAGGACAGAGCTAAACCCCGAATTAATATCAGGGACAGCTGAGAGGTATCCATAACTATCCTACTTACTAGAGTCCAATCCATTGCTAAAAACGATGACTCCTTTCTCAATAACACAAATAATGTGCTGGCGAGAATGTGTGGTTGCGATAATATGCAAGTTTGCACATATAGCAAGACCTTGGTGGTGCAACGGTTAGCATTGTTGCCTCTCAGCAAGAGGTTCTCCCATTTAATTCTCGGCTGGAGCACCTTCTGTGTGGAGCCTGCATGTCCTCCCCCCGGTTGAGTGAAGTTAAAAGACAGGCAGATAGATGAGTATGTGAATGGGTGTGTGGCTTCTTTGAAGGTTGGGCGTCGGGCTGGCAACTCGGCACTGTAAAAATCCACTGCCAATAATTAGCAGACCAGAGTTCAGTTGTGGCGACCCCTAACCGGGAAAAGCCGAAAGAAGACCATCTGCACATATAAAAAATGTGTATACTGCAGCTCTTTTTTTGTATATATAGGTTACTTATGAAGAGAGCTACGAGTTCATGACGTATGAAGTGCAAAATTGTGATGCAGACATGGCGCTGTAGGCATCGTATCTTCAGTCATGGCATGACAGTAGCTGTGAATGACTCAAGGTTGATGATAGAAGCAAGGGACTGTTTGGGACTGGTCAGAATCTTTGTGTTGTGGAATAAAGTTTACTATTCTTCTCAAAGTAATTAATCACATAGAGGAAGAGAATACACTCTCTCTTTGTATGGCATCCACAATAAAGCCCACAATTGCAACATTGTTAATGGAAATTTTAACTTAACTTTTGGAAACACTCATAGGAAATTATTTCTGTGGTCGTGGCTCATTCCCTGATCCGTTACCTTTCCATTCATTGTAGATAAAAAATTAGAAGATTGATCAAGATATCAAGAGTATTTGCTAGAGCTTAAGTAAGGCACCTTGCCATTATGTTTTCTGCCTGATATTCCTGAGTTACAGAAGATCATAGCCAAGAAATGATGGTGCAATTCTTGCTGCAAAAGGCAACTATCCAGTTAGCTTTATAGTGTAGCAGAAATGTGTTTCCGCCTTTTCTATTTTTTTCAGAAAAAGCAGGGGGCTACTGGTATATTTTTGAGCATAGTCTTTCTTTTTGTAACCTAGGAGTAACCTGGCATGTTATCTTTCAGTCCTTCACATCTGACGTCAAGGGTACTGTAATGCTTCTTGGGTCACCAAAATGCATCACTTCATGGCTCACTGAAATGGTGTTGCCAGAGATTCCTGCACTTTCTGAATGATCGTCTTCATTTTCAGTTCACAGTTGCCTCTTTAGCCTCTTCTTTTAGAAGGATTTCAGTAATTATCCCTCACAGCTTGTTTTATGTAGAGTATTGATATTTAGTTGAATATATTACAGTCAGTGTATATATATATATATATATATATATATATATATATATATATATATATATATATGGGTTTACTTGATATAGTCGACATTTCACAATGTCGAAATTCATATCGCCGAGACAATATGATCAACATTTGAAATGTCGACCATACAAGTAGAACATAAAAAACAAAAAATACTTACCTTAACGCTGCTAGCAGGGGGGCTTCGCCCACCTGCACCCCCCGTGGGGCCCCCCCGGAACTTCAATATGCCAACTACAAGATCACACTACAGTGCGGAAGTGGAAATCTAGGGAGATGCCGGTACCCCATGGTCGACATTTCAAATGTCGATCATATGGTCTCGGCCATATGAATGTCGACATTGTGAAATGTTGACCATTCAAAGAGGACCTATATATGTGTGTGTATATATATATATATATATATATATATATATATATATATATATAGATATATGTATATATGTATAGATATATATATATATATGTATATATATATGTATATATATATATATATATATATATATATATATATATGTAGATACATATATATATATATATATATATATATATATATATATATATATATCTATATAAATAAATAGTGTAGAATGCCAGTGCCTAGGTGTCTGTCTGCTTTCAGACAGTCAGATGTGGATCTCTGGAAAAATATAGATTGTTACACCCTACATCTTTTTGATTCAGTTTGCATTAAAGTGAACCATAAAAAAACTCAAATCTTTCAGCCACCTAGGCTGGTCAGCTCATTGGGATACTTTTGCATTCCCAAAATGAGAGCGTTATTCTTTCTCTGTCACAGCAAGGTGATGTCTCCAAATGCATGTCTCCATCTTCAGACAAGCAACTTTCCCTCTTTCTCGGAATACCCCTTGCAAACTCCATAGTCTGTTTCCTAAGCCTGTACTCGTGTTGTGTACTGTTGACATAAACCAACGTATCTCTTGAAGTATAACTGAAATGAAGTAAAAAACATATAGCTTTGAGTGAGAATGGAAGACGCATTTCATGTGGTTCATTGCTCAAAGGAAATGGCTCTGTGTGTTGAGATTTGTTACTTGGACTTACATTCGTATTGAGGAGCTCTGGATATATTGTTGTTATACATATATTCGTTTAATCAGTCCTGGAGTGCTGTTGTGCTTTTTGACTTTGGATTATATATTTTATATAGCGTAAGGAGCACTTGCTCCCTGGTCGCTTGTTACGTTTGTTTTTATTTTCTATATATTTTGTTACTGGAAGTATGTTCCTGAAGCATGCCAGTAATTTTGTTGAGTATTAGCCCATTTTTCTTTTGTTAATATGTATTTTCACGTATAGGCTTATGCTTCCAGTTTTATTAGCTGTTCTGGAGATGCATACTGTACACTTATTTTGTAAGGGAACTGGCTCCAGCATTAGGCTAGACAAAGTAACATCTTTTAAGAATCCCATAAGATACTTAGGTAAGGATAGCTGTTGTCTGTTGTCTTGTAGTAGTATACATTTTCTATTCCTGTAACTTTACTAGGTAGGATTGTGTGTTCTTTTTCCTAATTGCACTAATAATAGCAGAAGCTATAGAGAACACCACTGTATTCAAGGTTGAGATGAATGAAGTTTGTAAAATAATTTTCCTAGACTGGCTGTGTGTACATTTTGCATCATGTGGACTACTGATTGTGCTTTTCTTACCCTTCTGGCAACACACTGTTAAGAGTCTGGTTTGTTCTGCAAGGTTCCAGTATCTTAAGCTATATTGCTACCTTTATCTGGTTTGTATAGTTTGATGATTTATTTTGTAATCAAGGTTTATTTTTACCAGACTTCATGATGCTGCATGTTAAGATTTTTTTTGTATTTTTTTATTAGACTTGTGCATTTTCTGTAATACTTCCTGAAGAATTTTGGCAACTTTTATCGATGTGGCGTTGTTGCCCAATTTTGTAATATTTGTCTTTAAAGTAAAAACAGAAGAAAAAGTCTCTTTGAAGTAATTCACTGCTCTGTTCCTGTAGGTATTTTCAAGGCAGACTGGCAACCAGAGTAGAATGTACACATTCTCAAAGTCGAGCAATGAAAACTTGAAGCAATACTTCTTTGAGCCTTAAGTTGTCCTGTTTTTTTTTTTCAAAGTAATGAGCGCTTTCATCTTTCAAACTTCATCACATACAAGGAAGAAACATTGTATCTAAAGGCTTGCACATCTAATAAAGTGCACAACTATTTACAGTTTTTAAATTCAAGACAACATGCATCTTCACTGCTCACAGATTCTTTAATCTCTATATGAGAGTCAAGTAGAGGTAAAGCTACTTTATTTAGCCACATAGATGTGGTAGAAGCTGGTAAGAAAGCATGCTGTTAGAAACAAACATGTTCTTGAAGTGGAAGCATTTGACAATTTAGATTAGCAAGCGAGATAGGGCCTCTTAAAATCAAATGCTTTCTTAGTCCAGAGTTACCAAAGATACATTTTTTAACTCTCTGGCTACTTAATTACTGAAATTTATAATAACTTTATTTTTATTTGAAGTATTATGATGAAGTCATGTCTTCTTCAGAAGTTGTAAAACATTTTGGCCTTTGTTAGCCATCGAATGAACGCTATCTCACTTTAGGGTCTGAAATTCATTTTGAAAAAGATTTTGCAACCAACCTAACTTTGAGCCCACTTTATCCAATTTACTTGTATTCTGACTGGCCATTATTTATGGGTCTGTGCTGAAATAACAATGACAGGAACATTTGCTTCATGCTGCATTGAAACCAATCCATCTAAAGCAAAATAATATGTAAAGACAATTGCTAACATTAAATAATTAAAAGAAATAACATTCATTTTACAATGGCAGCCTCCTCTGCACCCATTCATGTTTGAGGCTTCACCCCCAACCCCCCCCCTTACTTGCATATACGAACTCCATGATTGCACAGCTGGGATAAAAGGCAATACCATATTAATGAAATATTGTACTGCTCCCTGCCTGCAGCATTCCACAGTTACAAAAAAAAAAAAAAAAACACTAATCACCTGTATTGGCAGTCAAAAAAAGCAAAATCAGTGAAACTCCCTTCTACTTTGATTCCGTTCCACCAGAGGAAGGAAAAAGCAATACAGACCATAAACATCAAATAGCAAAGCTTCCAAAATCATTGTTGATACTTTGTATTACTAATTGCACATGTCAATGATCTAATTGTTAAGGTTTTAAATAGACTCTTACAATGTTCCCATCATTTTCTTCAATTTGCGTCCTCTAGATTGATACCAAAAAAAAAAAAATCACAGTTAAGTACGTATCAGAACAAGCACTAAATTAATTCCCAATGCCCGTTCAGTTTCATATCCACATATAAAAATTCCAGCGGAAGATGATCTTTATTCCATGAAGTCCATTTTCATTTGTTACATCTGCCTTTCCAGAGACACCCATCAAAGAGTAGTTATTCCATACTCTAGATGTCTATCTTCCGCTGTGTTTATATTTGATTAGACAAGTCTTTCTAGTGCTACAGAATGTGTTGTCATTGCTTCTTCCTTATTATCATTAATTATAGTTGTGTAGTTATTACTTGGTCTTCTTTCCGTTAGACATTACAAACTGCAATATAGCTTCCAGAAAACATGATTCCTTCATTTGCTGTGGTCATCCCTCAGTTACCCTATTTCTTAATTAAACAGAGATGGTCAGAGGAACTCTAGGATGCTTAGGAAGACTCTTACTCAAAAGAGAATAAGTAGTATGTATCCCTCTTTTCACAGACATTTGATAAGAACTTCATCTACTGTATATAATGCTGTTTTGGACTTCTTATCTTTGTAGTGATACATAGAGAATAGAGTAAGTTCAGGAGAAGACCACAGAATTACTGCAGGTTCAGGACTGGAGCACCAACTCCTTTAAATATACTCAGGGTTCATGAGCAAGCTTACAGACTGCCTCTTTGGCTCAATGTTGGGGGGGGGGGCTCTGATTTTACATGTTGACCATCAATGACTAATAACCCTTTCAGTTTCTCTTGCCTTCATCCTTAGTGCTGTGCCTTGGGTGGAGCCATTTTGGTGGTGTGGGAAATGTAGGTGAGTTTAACAAACATAGCCTTGTACTACCCACTTTGTACTACCCACTTGAGTGGGGCCATCCAGCAGTAGTGGGAGGCAGAGAGGAGGCAAGTTACCTTATGGGGATTTTGTCTTTTAGACCTACTCCTCATGATGTGCTAAGCTGACATCAGAGTGAGGAATGCAGCTTTGCTGGGAGGGATCCAACACCCAGCTATATGGTGATATGTCTCTAATGTTTTCTGCACCCAACACTTTGGCTCCAAGACTGCATGACTCCAGTATCAGCACCAATGCTTCCGAGCCTCAGTCATGTGTCTTCTACGTGCTTCTCCTACTGTGAAGAGCTGAGCAGACTGAAGCTCATCATTTCACTCCTGTCACATGCAGACTGCAGCAGATGTCCAAGCTACTAGTTTTATTCAGTTTGCATGGGTCTCATGGCTTCATCTTTGTGTGTCAAAGGAAAAGCTGCTTGTGATCCTTGAACTAGTTGTTATTGGGTGACATCACAATCTGGTTTGATGAGAAGATGGTTCCATGGCACATATTTCCTCTCTATATTATGCAAGAATTTGGCTTTTGCTCAAGTAGTTATCTCTTGGTCAGCTTAGCATCTGTTTTAATTTTGCTGTTTACACTAGTTGCATTCCCCTGTCTTGAACTGGAATGAAGGAATTGTAACTCTCTCTCAGCTGATCCAGTTTTTTTTTGGTGGGGTGGGGGGTGGGGGGTAATGTCAGGGATATCCTTAAGCTTCCTATAGCATATATTAGAGCTGTGAGAGTCTACCTTGATCTACTTGCCCCAGCCCATTGGTAACCTGATCCATGTGAGCCTTGGTAAGATGGCACATTGGGAGGGCATTACCAAAGCTCAGATGCAAATCTTGATGTACTGCCTTTTTAGAGGTTAAGCTTTGACTTGCAGACATCTCTCATAACATAGGAATATACTAGCAACTGATAACTGGGACCATAAGGTGCCTTAAGATGCTAACCACATACACCTTTATGCTAACTCTTTTCAAGCACTTAAAAGACAATAAAAAGATCGCATTCCTGAATAGTGAGATCTCTTCTGTAGTTAATCAGTGGGTCATGTTCTTCCAGCTAGTTAGTAGTCTGCAATACCGAGAAGGTATTTTTATTGTAAAAATGCAAGTTGGTCAGTCTATTTTTTGAAGCTAAGCTTGCATCCTTGAATCTAGTATCCCCTACCATGATGACCTGAGTGGGGTTTGACAGTAATTACCATGTCTTAATATCGTGGCAGTGGATTAACTTGAACTCATGACTTTATGGAGTTCCTGACCATGTTTTCGAGAATGTGTCCATTTACATGTGGGATGATGTTTTTCTTGCTCAGCTCAGTTGCTTTTTGCTACTCTGTGAGGGCTAGAACCATTATCAACCTTATTACATGGAGGCACTGATGTCCCCAGTTTTGAAGAAATATGTTCTTGACCTTTGCAACATTCATTTCTGCCCCATCTCTAACTCACCAGTTATTTGCATGGTTACCGAAAAAAGAAACCTATGTGCTATTCAGTTCCTTTTTGAGGCACTAGTGCATTCCAGTTTGTTTTTGAACTAGGCTTAGCGCAAGTTCTGCTGTTACTAAGATAATGATCTTCGGGTGGTGACAGATCCATGTCACTGTTACGTTTTGGTCCTCCATGAGCTCTTTGGCATTTAACACAGTAGACCAGGTATCTCATGAGAGTGTCCTTGGATGTGCTATAGAAGTTTAGTACTGTCTTTAATTGTTTTGCTTCCTACCTACCTTTCTCCTGAATTCTGTAGTTCCTTAATACTTCATATCATGACTGTTATTTTCCATCTGAATGCTGTTGCTGAAAGAGCTCATCCAAGGATGAGGTTTAACATTATTACTGTTGTGCAGTTAATACCTGGCTATATCTCTTCTCCATATGATTTAGAGACAATTCAGTGCCCAATGATGGATGTCTAGTAATTGTCTAAAGCTCAAGTCTGTATCCATAAAAGTACATGCACCTTGTGGAACTCAAATTGAACAGTTTGGAACACCTGTATTGTTTATGAGGGTAATAGACTCAACTTTGTTAGAAAGGTGCTTGTAGAGTTGTCCTTGATAGTAGAATGGCATTAAAAGACCAGTTGTTTGCTATGGTGAGTACTTTACTGTTAGGATTTAAAGACTATTATCTGACAACCTCTCTGTGGTAGTACCTGCTGTGGACTTCTCACAGTTGGACTGCTGCAGTTTGCTTTTTGAATCTGAAAAGATCCTGTCATATCCCCTCCCCTTGCGTTTTCATGACTTGAGCAGAATAGTGGCAAAAAAGGGAACACGTTGGTGATTAGATACAGCTGCACTTTTCCATTATGGTGAAATGAGGAGGCTAGAGAACATCAAAGTCTGCATTTCTGCTTGTGACCTATTAAAAAAAACAAGAGAAAAGGTCATATATATGCACTGCTGCCTCCTTTCAAGTGTTATTGTAATATATTGTTTCCACAATGTTGGTTAGGTCATTTTGTTTTGTTAATCTTGCTGCCGTAGCTTTTATACATTGCGAAGACCTTTGAACAGGGTGTATTTGCTGTCTACAAGGTCAGCAGAATTGCCTGAGCTTACTTAAGAGAATTTGCTGACTTGAATGTGTATTTTGTGGCTGCTGCCACTATATTTGACAGCAATTTTTGAATTTCCTTGAAAGGTACATTTCTCTCTATTAACTGTGAATTGCGAATGAAGTAAAAACACAGCAGCTTCATGAAATGCTTTCTTTAGTACTTGGATTTACTGACTTATTACACCATGTTTCTTTCTTTAAATTATTGTATTTGTTTTTGTGTGTGCGCGAGTGCGTGCATGCGCACATGTACAGACATATATACCTGGAAGAATATCCATTCTGTGTTCCTGTAAGTTAAGACAGAAAGTTGAGAGCAGAACTGAAGTTCAACTGCAGTTATATGCCTTCCTTTGTTTTATTTCCTGTAACATTAGATCTTGAGATTATTTCTGTATGACTGTGGCTTGTTACTGCTTAGACAGTAGTCTTTGCTTAGATTTTGACACACATATGGGCAGGCTTGCCTTCCCTTTGGAAGCAGTGCCCTTTAGGAGAAGTAAATTGGTCCCTGACAGGCACCTCTTCCCATTCCCCGCAGTATCCATAGCAACAGGCATGTCATAACAGTTCCCACAGTTGACTGTGCTGAGCTTCTGCTCCAGCAGGATGACAGCTTATCTGAAGGCAGAAAATTTTATAGAATATAAAAAAAAATGCCCAGCTGAGTGACAACATACCCTGGGAACTGTTAAATAACTTGTAACTTTAGTGCTTTAACAAACAACAAGCACCTTTAGCAGTGTTTTTTTAAAACTTCAGTGTCAAAGTTTGATTTTTTGTTTTTCTTTGAAGAACATAGTACGCTCTGATGATAGCTGATTAGATTATGCTGAAAAAATGTAAAGTGATGATTTATTTTTTACCAGTATGCTTCCCACCTAGAGCAAGTCTGCTTTTTTCTTTTATGCACGTTTTTGAGACTTTGAGGAATTAGACCCTCACCTCAGTCACTCGCTGTCTCTAAAAGACATTCTTTATCCCTTATAGTACTTATGTGATTAGTGCTTTGAAAATTTTGATCTCTGCATGTTTTGCATTTCCTGGAATGAAGTGGTTTACTGATGAGCTCTGATGTTATCGAAAAGCAAAACTGTTCTGAGTGTGGGGTCTGGTTGCAGTCTCTCTTGCAAATTTCTGTTTTCCTCTTTTACTGTGCTTTATCACTGAGCATTATGTAAGTACATAAGGAAGTGCCATGCACTTGGCTGTATGCTGCATACTTTAGTCAGAAAAGGAACTCAGTAGCTTAACACCTTGAACTTCTGCTCAACTAAAGCTGACTAAGCTCCCTTTGTAGGGTGGGGGATTTCTTCATTTCTCATGGTGAACTGTGCCCAACTTCTGAACTAAATGTAGCAGTACCCTGGTTTTTATTGTTATGAGGTTACTTTGTGCTTAATGTTTTTGTTAGCATGGCATATTTTGTTGTAATATTAACATTTTTCAGAATGTCATGGGCATGATATAAATGGTGAGCAGTAATTTGTTTATCTGAAACTGTTATTCCAGTATTGATTATATAATCATTGTTTGATTCATAATGCATTCCTGTTTGGGGTTCACATGTTTCACAAATTAGAACATTTACACTTTACTTTTTTAAATTTACCGTTGGAAATGGAAGGAGATGACAATATATTTAGTCCACACAGGTTTTGCAGCACAGCCCTACTGTGAGTTGCGATTGGTTTATGTAGTGCTTTATTTATTTTGTTTATACATTGTTTATTGCAGTAGAACACTGATCCATATGGACCAATTTCAGAACTATCCTGGGAAAAAGCAAACAGTGAGATTTCTAGAAATATATAACAAAAAAAAGCAGTGCAAACTATGAGACTTGAAGAAAAATAAATTATGTAAGTAATATACCAACAGTAAGCATTGAGAGGGAACAAAAATGTTAAAATTAAATGAATTATAGCTGCATCAAACAAAATCAGCAATAATAGTGACCTCAACTAATGAAGGAGCCAGTGATTGAGATAGGATATATTGAGCATGATTGCAAAGGCAAAAGGGATACCAAGAAGAGAGAGAGGAAGTATGAACCACAGGTTGGGAATGAGGAGGGAGAAGAATAAAATGGAAAGGTGGGAGGGACAGATGTGGCATGAGGAGGAGAACACAGAGGGATGATAAAGAAGGCAGAGGAGGGCTCATGGAGCCTAAGCTAAGCAAATAGTGTGTTAAAAACCTAGTTCCACATGCTTACTGTTGTCAGTACTAGACTTCTCACCAGTGATACTACAGATCTACAGAAAAATATTAACTGTTTGTACTGCTGCTGGTCTTCATAAACATATTTCACTAGCTGGTTGGCTGCACAGATTAAAATTTGTGCTGGTTTAGTGAGCTGCTTGTAATTATGGTTTATCTTTCAACATGTTATAATGGAAAAAATACATTAGGCAAAAATGGTCATTGTATATCAGGCGTCAACATCATCAACCCTCTTTTTCCCCATTTTCTGCATGGGGGTCAAGGTGTTGCATCTGCTGTTGCCACCTATCTTGATTATTTGTGCCTTCGGTTTTGCATTCTGTTCCCCTTTTGTTTGCTGAAGTTCTTGTTCAGAGTCTACCTTTAATGCCATATTGTCTGAGTATAGCAACTTTGAAATGTTCCCTCCAACCTGTGTGCTAATGTAGTCCATCTCAAGTAAATGAACAGCAGTGGAATCAGAGATGAACATTGATGCACACCCCCTCCCACTGCCAACCCATCTGTGAGACCAAATAGTATTCATACTTGAATCACTGGGTCCTTGTACATAGCCTGCATTCTACCAATGTTTCTCGAAATTCGAATAATCACAGGACTGCCCGAATTAGCTTTCTTGGAACCTTATCGTATACTTTCTCCAAGTCTAGGAATACCCAGTCAGACTCTCTTTCTCATCTGTCTGTCTCACTGCAAACATTGGGTCAGTTATGCTGCATCCTAATCTGAATCCAGACTGCTCATCTCCCATCTTGCTTTCTGCTGTTATGTGTATTTGTTTATCAATCACTCTGTCCAGAACTTTCATATAGTTTAACAGGAGTTTGATACCACTGTACTGCCCACAGTTGTGAATGTTCCCTTTGTTGTTGTACTCTGGTCCTAGTATGCTTATTCTCCAGTCATTTGGGATGCACTTTTCTCTACATACTGCTATGAGTACTCTCAGTAGCCATTTCTTCCAATTTCACACAACATCATGATCATATCTGTCATGACATTGTACCTCAGGAATCACTGAGTGCTAAAATGGACAAGAGAGCGGGTCGCCAAATGTTAATGTCCCTTCAAAGGATGGAAAGATCTGGAGTGGATTTTAGAATTTGGAAATATCCTTATATAGGCCAGGTATGATGCTAAGTTTTTTATCCTGACTTGTTACCCACAGTTTTATATTTAAACAGCGTTATGTGTCTCCCTCTGAATATTCTGGCAGGTGTACAGTACTAATTGGTTTTGACTTATTAAATGCAGACTGAGTAACACTGTGGTGCTGTAAACTTACTTATTTCTTCCCTTTCCCATTTTACCACATAGTCAACCTTTTCCATCTTGGTTCCTTGAACTCTCCAATTTCTTCTTTGCAGCACTACTATATTGAAGCAGTGTCCCACCACGGCTGACTAATTTAGCAGAGGTTCAACTAATCTTTGCAAGTAATTGCCTATTTCATGTATGTCATTTTGACAAAGAGAACATCAGTTGATGTTTGCAACATCGCACCCAGCTGTCATGTTTCTTCTAGTTTCGTTGCCATTTGTTAAGGAACATGTAGAAGAAGTTGTATCTGAATGAGCATAACTGGTTGCAGCTTTATCCAGAAAAAAATTATTTTATTTTTTTTTTTTGCAGTGGGCATGCCCCCTGCTCTCCCCATTCAGGGGTCTTTGCCTCCCCAACTCCTTCATTAGTAAATATTTTAATCCATTGTTACACAACTATGGAGAAAAAAAAACAGTGACTTGTTAACAGTGACTTCCTATGACATCACCACATGACATTGTTACATTAAGTGTTGGCAAGGATTTACTATGACAAGCATTGGTTGTGAGTGATGAGTTGTAACCTCCATCAGTGATTACTTAATGACATTTCTTCTCACTAATTACAGAAGGCTGCCTTGTGGTACTCTGTTCTTCTCTACATAAAACTATAATTTGCGTATGTGTAATCATTCCTCTTACTAACTGCATCCATACCTTAATTCACAGCCCACCTCTCTAAATGCTTTAATCCTCTTTAAAGTATACTGGTACATCTGATAAAGGTGTACCTTAGATGTTGCCAGATTTTTGAGTAACTGCATCCATAACATTACACTAAAGAGTACTGTTATTAATTTTATTACATTGTATAATGACATAATACACTCTAGTAGAACACATACTACAGCCACTGATACTGTTCGCAAAATTTATAAAAGTATCTGTGTATCTTTAGTCATGTTGGCAAATTCAAAAGAAAAAATAATCTGGTTTATAGGATCAGAACTAGGCTAACTGCCCTTGTGGACCATTTTAAGCCTGAACAATTACCCCATGTGATAATCAAACCCTATATTGTATCTGTAAGGGAAATACCTTAACCTTTATGCCATCCTCTCTAAAATCAGATGCATCTGTTATGTTCATTTATATAGAGAGAAGATATCCTAGCCTTTCAAAGATTTTAGCCTTGCTGTGCTTCTGCATTGTGCAGATTCCAAGTTTTCATCTGCAGTCTGTCACGGTTTTCTTCTAAACATTTCATTTTTTTGACATAATTCCCTTTCAGGTTTTGATGTTCCAGACATTTCATTGGTTTATCCTTTCTACATCATTTATTTTCTTTTTTATTTATTATTGCATTTACTGCTTATTCTTTGAAATTGCGATGTTCTCTGTGGTGCTTTCAAATGTATATTTTTTTTCCAAACTGATCTGAATAACCATATTGCCCATGGTTCACTTAGCCTAAAAAGTTTTTTTACATTCTGTTTCCTACCTTATATTTCCTTATACATAGTTTCTTTAATACAAAAGGCAGTTTCACGGAGTTCTTCATGTGTATCTTAACTAGCATTATCATTATCCCAGTCTACACAATTTCTGGTTACTACAAATAAAAACTCTGCAGTATTGTTTAGCCAGCTATACCTTTAACCTTTGCTAGGATGTCCTTATAAATGTTTGAGACATGTTAGTTTTTTTTTATTGAATTACTACACTTCATTTCTGTGAGCAGTGTTTCAGTGCGTTTGGATATACTTTTCAAGCATGTTTTCATCTAGAGGTACTAAGTTAATGTTAAAAGCCTGGACTACTTATTTTGTTATATATATTATACTACTTTAAGCTTTACAATTTTTAGTTCGCATTATCTTAGTTTTTGTTGAAATCCCTGTCCTTACATCTTGCCAGGCGTGTTGTTTATGTATTATGTTAATTGAATAATAACAACAGAGTAATATAACTCAGAAAATACAACTGACCCATAACATATTTTTGTTCATTATTTCGTAAAGTTTTAACTGATTTTTATTTACCTTATTTGTTTCATATTGTAAGATGTTTTAATCTGTCAGTACCTTTTTGTGACATATACTGCTGAAGGCTAATCCTGAATTATGACTAATGATTGCCAGTTATGTCTTCAGATGGGTATTATGCAAGTCTGTTGAAACCTGAGTGTTCTTGCACCCCTTCTGTTTTTATTCTTATCTGTTAATCTTTGGCTGCCACTTTGCATCAAATTTAAATTTTTTGCTATGCAGAATTTTGTTTTTCTTTGAAATATTTTATTGTTATCACATTATCAGTATATATTTAACTCATTATAAATATTTTATAAGATTGTACAATTTAAATAGATGTCCAGAAAAAAAATGGCTAGCACTCGAATGTTAGCACAAAAATCTTTATTTTAAAACATGATTAATACCCAAGATGAGAGCAGAAACAGCATATTGGTTTCGGCACTAAAGCCTTCTTCCTTGCAATAGTCACACATGCCCCCACCCCTTCTTAAATAACAGCAATCTACACATCATTGGTTGATCAGAAATGTTCATTAAGGCCAGGAGAAAAAAGTGCTCCTAATTGAATAACCCATTTCTTTTCTGTCTTATCCAATATATTATGTCATCCTGATTTATCTTTGTTAGACATAATTCTGTCTATAATAACAAAACTAAACCTGGCTGAGGATCATAGGAGGTTACTAGGCTATTGGCCCTTTGGCCCTTAAAAGCCTAGCCAAGAGTTTAGCCCATGTTTAGACAAGCTCCTGTCCAGCAGGGACACAGGTGGAATCCTAGTGGTGTATTTTCTGTTTCCCATCCAGTTATCCACGTTGCACTTAAAAAGGGATAATGAGGTACTGTGCTTGACATGGAGAGGGAGTAGTGTGTTTATAAAGAGCACATTGGAATGGCGAGCACATCTGACATCACTAAGATGTTCAGAAATGCATAATTTTATGGACATGAGGTTTGCCCCACATAAAAAGCAGGGCATGTGCATAAAACTAGATAAATGACCCAGTCTGACAAACAATTGCCATAAACAGATGTATAAAATACATGAGGGGTATTGTGAGAAGTAAACTGTTTGTAGTTTTTGCAAATATGTTTCTAATACCAATCATTATAAAGCTACATACCCCTCTAAAGTAGTCTGCTTTGTAGTTTTCATTGAGAAGACGAATATGTTATAAGTGCTACATTAGGGGAAAACAGCTAATCAACCTTTTACTTTTATTTGCCAATATAGGGATCATTTTATTGGGGAATATACTATGGTATGCTAAAGCAATTAGTAAAAGTACCTTTTAGGAGTAATTTTGGATTTGGCGTAGAGCTACATGTTGTCCATGTGTATGTTAACTGTGAAAAGTCCTTTGGGGTATGACCTACTTAACTTTCATTTTGTTGCTGTTGTACAAAATTTCTGTTTTAACTGGTTTTAGTGTGGAGTCTGCATGACTGAAACACATGACGATAGTATACTTTCAAAAGTGTTGTATTACACATACACACACACACACACACACACTCGCACACACATAAATAAATATCTAACTGTGTGTGTGTATGTGTGTGTGTCTACTATGTATTTATCTTTTGGAACTGTTGTAGATTACCATCTTTAAAGTCAACATCTATGATTTCAACAGGCGTGTGTTGGAGTTAGAATGAATGCGGAATAAGGTAAAGTCCAAAGACTAGAAAGACTCCCTTATCAACCTCAGCAAAAGGTTGAGATCCCTCATTAAATCCTCTAAAGCTAGCTATTAAAACAGAATTGCAGCAGATAGTAAAGACAATCACAAGGCCTTCTATAGTTATGTAAAGGATCTCCATGGCAATACCCAGATTTGTTCTGAGCTACTGCGCAATGGTAGCTCCTATACCAAGCCAACAGATATTGCAAATATACTGGTGAACAGATTCAGTGCTAACTTTACCCCCCCCCCCCCCAAAATAGACCAATCACAATATCAGTAGATTGTCAGGCACCCACTATTACTGCTGCACAGATTAAAACAACACTGTCCAAGGTGAAGAATACAGCTTCTATGGGACCTGACAGTATCCCTGGCTGAGTTCTGCATGAACTGCAGAGTGAACTGGCACATCATCTGTGTGCCCTGTTCAATCACAGCCTCACCTCAGGCTTTGTCCCCACCAAATGGTGCACTGCTACAGTCATCCCTCTCCACAAAGGTGGAGCAACTACAGACCCCGGGAACTATCGCCCCATTAGCCTGATGAGTTTGATATGTAAAGCTTTGGAATGCATCATCACAGACCTAATAAACAAGGATACAGGGAATCTCCAAACTCTGGATCCTACACGGTTTGGTTTTGTGAAGGGTAGATCATGCCTGCTCAACTTAGGTGACTTCTTTGAGTCAGTCAACAGAGCTGTGGATGAAGGGAAGGTGGTTCATACAGCCTACCTTGATCTGGCCAAGGCCTTTGATACCATTCCCCACTCAGGAATCATAGAAAAACTTACTAAGCTAGGCATCAACCCCTATATCACTAGGTGGGTTGCAAACTGACTCACAGATAGAACCCACAGTGTGAAAGTAGCTGACTCCAAGTCAGACTGCCGATCAATCACGAGTGGAATCCAACAGGGTTCGGTTCTGGGTCCTCTTCTGTTTGGTGTCTACTTCTCTGAAGTCCAGGCCAACATGAAAGGGACTCTGACAAAGTTTGCAGACGATTGCAAGGTGGGAGCTGCTATTAACTCCCCAACTGATGTTGGCATCCTGCAGAAAGGCCTCAATGAGACCAACGACTGATGTCAGAACCATAGCCTTAAGCTCAATGCCAAAAAATGTGTCATCATCCCCCTTGGGAAAAACACAGTTCCCCTTGCATTACCACATTGATGGTAGTCCACTGAACAGAGAAAGCATTATAAGACGTCAGGGAACACAGGTTGACAGCAACTTCTCTCTTGACCACTGCGTTGCCACTGTTTTCAGAAAGTCCTATGTGGCATATCTCATTGCTATGGGTTATGCATCCAGGAAGAAAAAGGTCTACTCTTCCCTCATTAGGCCAGTCATAGAGTACAATGCCCCATTTGGCATGTACCTCACTAGACACCTGCGACAACTGGGGAGGCCGCAAAAGTACCTCACAAAGAAAATCCTAGGCCTTAAACACTTGCCTATATGAACAGACTCAAACTCCAACTATTCACTGTCTCATATCGCCTACTTAGAGGCGATCTCTGTTTGACTTACAAAGCCATGTCTGACCCAGCTCTGTTAGAAATGCTACATCTAAAGAAATCCCAATCCCTCTGCACCACACATTTTAGAGACCTCAGCCTCATTACCACAATCAACAGAACATGCTGGAGGGACAGGTTCATAACCCAGAGACTGCCCATGCTATGGAATAGACTTCCCATACATGTCAAGCAGACCACCTCACTGGCCCTCTTCTAGAGAAATCTTGATGAGTGGATGGGAAATAGAAATTCACCCCGGGGATCACTTCAGTGGCTCTACTCGACAGAGGCACTAGGAATTGAGGTCGGGTGGCATGATGCCAGAGTAATCCTATGGGCTAGGCTTGTAAAGGCTCGAGGGCCAATTAGCCTAGTACACACTTATGAACCTATAACTGCTTAGGCCATGGCTATAATTTAGCTCCTAAAAAACAAAGTTTAAAGACTTCTCATCTTCTCTGTATAGCTCATCAGATGAGGAACTGAAAGTACAACTGCAAATTGTCAAAACTTTTTCAGATGATATAAGTATGTCATTTGGTTTTGATAAATGTACAAAAGCAGCCTTTAAAGCAGGAAAACTGCAGCACCAGGAAAACATCAGTTTGGGAGAAGAGTGTGATATAAAAACTTGAGCAAGAGGAAGTGTGTAAATATTTAGGAATTGATGAAGGATCAACAGTATAACAAGAACAAATGCCAATAAGACTTGGTAAGGAGTACTTTAGAAGACTTAAATTAATCCTGAAAATAGAGTTGACGTGTATGAACAAAATCCAAGCTATAAACCAATTTGTTCTTCCTGTCTTAACCATTTTGGAGTGATTGACTGGCCACAAAACGAGTTGGATAGATTAGATAGAAAAATAAGAGGGGTGCCTCATGCTCACTAAATGATTTATACAAATCAGTGCATACCAAGTTTATATATTGGCTGTTTCAAAGGAGGGATGGGCTTCCTTGAAATTGATTACATGTGTAGATCTGCATTTGTGGTACTCCACACATCTGCTGACCTCACAAGACCCAAACATAGTTAAAGTTTTGAAATATGAGCAGAATAAATCTAAGATGACTTCTCTGCTTAATCTAGCAGAAGCATATCGGTGTCAAGCAGGAGTGGAAATCAAACCAGAAGTAGATAAAAATCAGGCAGCATCTGAATGCGCCAAAAAAAACAAATGAAAGAATATAAGGTGAAGGATCAGATAAGAAGGCAAGAAATGTGGAAAAAGCATAAATATAGATGCAAGTATAGAAAACTTCTAGAAGAACCTCATGTTGATCAGGAATGAATGCAGGAATGGTTAAGGAGAAGTGAATTCAAACCTAGAGATGAAAGGTTAATATTGGAGGCCCAATATAGTGGACTATGTACATGCTAGTTTACGAAGTCCATTGAACGTGGGAGAAACGGACAAATGTAGGTTTTGTAAAATTTAATTGAAAACAGTCACACACCTCGTTGCTGGTTGTGACACACTAATGGCAGGAGGACTGTATACTGAAAGGCATAATAATGTGGGGATTGTGCAAACATTATGGCACTGAAGTAGTTGAAAAACACTGGAAACATGAGCCACAAAGCATCATAGAAAATGATTAAGTTTACATCACATGGGATCACCCATTACCAGCAGTTCAAAAGATAGATGCTAGAAAACCAGATATAGTGGTCCATGAAAAGAAGACAAAAGTAGGATTGATCACCAAAATTGCAATACCCAGTGACTACAGTGCCTTTTGTACAGAGAGAGACAAAGTCATAAAGTATCAGGATCAGCAGGCAGAAATGTGAGCAATGTGGATGAAAGATACTCGGACAGTTCCAAAAGTAGTAGGAGCAATGAGTCTTATAAAAAAAAATCTACAGTTGTATTTAGATATGTTACCAATACATGTAATCCCCTACAAATTGCAGAAGGAGTCATTGCTGGGCACATTGCAGGTGCTGTGAAGAGCACTTTTGGCTGACATAAAAAATTGAAACAGTATTAATTTCATGAACGTTAATCGTACTTTGGCATAGGAATGGGGCCCATATCCATTATGGTATTAGAAAACCAAAGGTTTGGGGAAATTAAAAAAGGGAGAGTCAAGGGGGTCTGAATGGAGAGAGAATTCAGCAAGCAAAGTAGAGTAGTAGTGGTGGAAGTCTTGGTGAGTATCTTCACTAGGTGCACCCTGTTTTTCACAAAATGTCACCAAGACAGCACTCTTGTATAGACTGTATTTTGTATAGCATATATTATGGACAGAAGTGGGTTAAAAAATAAATAGCTGGGTGCATAAGACCCAGGATAAAAAAGTACCCAATTCTGGTAGGTGCACTGGTGCCAGGCTAGAAAAATGACAATGTAGAATCCTCAAAACACAGAAACATTCTTACAATAGGGCTAGGCTAGGCCCAGGAGGCGGATGGCCCCCTGATGCTGAAGGAAGTGGCAGTCCACAAAAGTCACAAAAACTGATAGACCAAAAAAAGCCATAAAGATGATAGAGTGGACTATTGAGGATAAAAAATAAATTATTTATAGTTACTATTATGCAAGAAGCCCAGAATTTCCAGACAAAAGGTATACAAAAAGATTGAGAGAAATTAGAGGGAACAAAAACTTTCACAAGAAAAACTGTCAGCTTCAAGTAAAGATTTGTGTTCATTAATACAACAGATTTATAAAAACATTATATAGACCAAGAAACCTTGGGCTGTTTGGAAAAAGAAGTAACCAAGTGTGAAAATATAAAGAACAAAATCTAGAGAATTTTGAAAGGTATAAAAAAGTAATATGGTCATAGGCTAGAAAGAGTGATCTGATATGGTGCAATATTTATGCAAAGGAGAAAGCTAAATTAATCAACACAAAAAAAACCAGCCCCAAAGATATTTGAATAGAAATATAGGCAAAGGCATCCAGATATGGAAAAATTCACAGTAAAAAAATAAGATCGCAGAGGGGGAATGTACAACAGAAGATTGGTAAAGTAGAATTAAAAAAAAAAATAGAAGATGAATTTATGGAATACTTGCTAAGTGAAGGCTTTAGTGCAGAAAGTCTAAGGTTACATCCCAGCATGATGAAACAATGAGTTATTTATTTATTTACATTTGTTGACCGGGAATGTCCGACTGGATGCAGATCCATTTTCAGCGGAGGCCCGGGGAGAAAAGCTCTACAAATTAAAATATTACAGACATAGTTACAGATTAAGAATCCTAACAATTAAAATATTACAAGCATAGTTAGATGAAGAACATAGTACATTCAGTAGATAACTAGCATCTGTTTTATCCATGAAGTCATAGCAGATATTAATTTGTACAATAAGAAGGTACTGCCATATAATAAGTAGATAGGCATGGAAGTATCAGAGCTTGCAGTAATCAAAGGTAGTTTGTGGGATGGAAGAGAGGTAGAGGGTAGATGGAGTGGGAGAAGTTAGAGGGGAGAGTTACAAGGGCATAGCCAGCATGTTTTTAGGTGCGCTTTAAGTAAAGCTTTGAAGTGGGTGCATGACAGTAGAGAGGTTATTGCAGGGGGGGGGGGAGGTGTTCCATAATTTGGCTATAACGCTGGAGGGTAGTGCTTCTCCAGCAGTGTTATTGGCTCTAGTAACCTGTAATTGATTTTTGTTGCTGGATCGTAGTGGTCTGGTGGTGAGATAGGGCTGGAGTAGATACTGGAGGGATGGGGCCTTTAGAGGATGATTAACCAGTTTGTGGGCGAGTGTGAGTTGATACCATTGAAGGAGGTGAGGGAGTTCTAGCCAGCCTAGTTCAGTAAGTGAGAGACAGTGGTGACTGTGGTAGGATGCCCCGGTGGCAAATTTGGCAATTTTGTTGTAGCAGGTCTCGAGTATTTTGCAGAGTGGAGATAGAATCGCTATGGGGCGGTAGTTGGTTAGATCTGCGGAGGGGCCGCCTTTGTGAAGGGGAATGATGTGTGATATTTTCCATAGTTTAGGGACATAGCATTCTGACAGAGATCTGTTAATCAAGATGGTTACTGGGTAGGCTAGGACGTCAGCTGCAATTTGTAGGAATTCACTTGGGAGGTTGTCTACTGCTAATCTTGTAGGTTTAAGTTTAGTTAAGAGTTTTCTTATGTTGGAGGTAGGAATGGGAGAAAATGAGAAGAGTGTGGGGAGATTACTGCGTGAAGATGTGGGGTGTAGGGGGGGGCTGTGTTGTCTACTAGTGATAGTATGGTTTGTGTGAAGTGTGTGTTGAATGAGGTATCAATATTTTCTGAGGAGTGAGGAATGTTAGGTGTAGGGGTATTGATTTTACCTGAGTGGAGGATGGAGTTTATGGAGGTCCAGAATTGTTTGGGTTGTGTTGGGAGGAGTTGAGGGCAGACTGGTAGTATTGAATTTTGTCCTCTTTTATTAGCTTTTTGACTCTATTGCGTAGTTTTAGGAATTTCTGCCAAGCTGAGCGGGTTTTGGTTTTGTGCCAGTGTTCTCAGGCTTTATCTCGGTTTTTCATTTCTGACCTAGTGGTTTTCTGTAGCCATGGGGAGGGTTGGGCTTTGGTTCTGGTAAGTCTTATGGGGGCATGGTTATTTAGGATGCTTAGGAGGTAGTATTGAAAAACTGGACTGCGTCATCTAGGCTGAGGTAATTTAGAGGGTGCCAGTTACATTCTTTGAGGGATGAGATGAATGTGATTGGGTTAAAGTGTAGTTTTTTACGTATTTGACGGTAGATGACCGGTTTAACTTGGTTTTTAATGTTTATGCTGATTGTACTAGTTTCCACATTATATACTTAGCGACTTGCTGCCAATGTAGTGCTTTCTATGTTGGTAAAACAGATCAACATCTTAAGGAACATATCCTTAGAAATTTAAGGGACATCAAACAGAAAGATCCCAATAATGCCTTAGCAGCCCATATAGTACAGTATCCTTCTCATCACTTTGTATTTAAGGCCATAGAGGCAGTCTGTCAGACTACAAAAGGAGGCAATGTTCATAATCGCACAGAGTTAAGGGAAACATGCTGGGTAATTAATTTAAGAGCGAACAGATTACCAGGCTTGAATACCATTGTGCCATTAAAACCTGCGCTTAGGAATAGAAGGAATACGATCAGCAAGCTTACTTGAATGTTGCTTCATTCATATAATGTGTTCACATACATAGGTACTAGTTTTCTCATATACAATCTCATAGTAAAAAGAAGTACTGCGCCTTTAATTATAATGAAGGAATTTATACTTCTTTGCTAGCTGGCCTCTTTTTGGTTTGCAACAAGGGTGTGTCACAGATGAATGGCTGTGATACCTTATAAATACAAAAGCTGAGCAGTCCTTTTTTACGATCTGAGGAAGGCATATTTGCCAAAAGCGCTTATCGGAAGACTGAGGACTGTTTGTTTTATGTTATATTCTTTTTTTATTAAAGTTTTGATTTTATTATCAAGTTTTACTGCCATGGTGGACAACAGGAGTTTTTAGTAGGTTTAACTTGGTATAGGTGTTTTTTGAGTAGGAATGTTGGGGAATGATCACTGAGGCTATCTGATAGGCAGCCTGTTATATAGGACTGGGGAATCTTGCTGACTAGCATCCAATCCAGGGTAGTGTGCTTGTTAGAGTTTTTATTTATTCTGGTTGGTGACTGGACTACTTGGGTGAAGCCATGAAGGTTTAGATGCTGGTTTCCAAAGTAAGGAGAAAAAGGAGGAGCAGGAGACATCTGAAGAAGAAATATGGACATGGGAAAGAAAGAGATTTAATATGGTGCAGTATTTATGCAAAGGAGAAAACAAAACTTATCAGTACAAAAAGAGCAGCACCAAAGATACATGAAGAGAAGTACAAGCAAAGGCATCTGGGCATGGAAAATTTTACAATACAAAAATAAGAGAACAAAGAGGAAAATTAGAAAAGAGAATTAGTAATGGAGAAGTTAGACATAGAAACTGAGGTTATGGATTACCTGCAAGGTGAAAGATTTAGTGTAGAATTTCCAACACAGATAACATCACAGCAGGATAGAACAGTAGAATCCCAAATTAAGGAGAAACCACTGGAGCAGGAAGCATCTGATCAGTTGCCATATGAAGATACTTTGGAGACTTTCATAGAAAACCAGTTCAAATGGTCAGGTGAAGTTGCACAGCAAGAGAGGGAACAGGAAACTGTGGCAACTCTGACACAGTTGATGTGGATTGATAGGTCAGTGAGCTCCCATATGAAAGAGCAATGGATGGCGCAGGATGAAGCTGAAGAGAATGTGGCACAGGAAGATTTTCTGGAACTTTCTGTAAAATGTCTGCAGGAAATGGAGAACAAAAAATGTGCCCTCAGTTTAGATGAACATGATCTAAGAGAAGAGTTGCTTGATTTAATAGAAATGGACAGACATATTAAGATTGGTGAAAGAAACAGACTACAGAAAGTCAATAAAACCCCAAAAGTTAGAAGTTTGATCAAACACATGAACACAGTAATTAGGACTGCCCATAGAGATTCACGTGATGTAACAGAAGTGAATAGGATGAGAAAGTCTTACCATAAAAATAGTGGGTAGTAAGGGAAAGGAAGGGGGGAAATTGAATGCCATCCTGGAAATATCAAATAGGGAAAATTATAAAACAATGAAGACAAGAAGTGTCACTGTTAGAAGAGTATCGAAGAGGGAACAGATCAACAGAAATACTCTGAAAGATAGCTGTGGTAAAAGCAATGTGTAGTATCAGAACAGCTCAGGATCTATTGGGCACTATTGCAAATAAACTAAAAATATCAGCACAGGCAGAAAAACTTAGAAGACCGGCAGATAAATATAAAGGAAAATTACAAAATAAGCAGTTTATTGATGATAAAAAAAGTTTTATAGAGAATTGGAAAACAAGGCAAAAGGAATTGAAACACCACCAAAAATAAGAAATACATTTTGGAGAAATACCTATGAAGATCCTGTGGACCATACCAAAGATGCTAAATGGATAGAAGAAGCAAAAGAAAAATAAGAAGTTCAGATGTACAGGATATGAAAAGGGATGAAATAACTGCCAGTGAGATTGAAACAAAGTTTAAGAAAAGCACCTAATTGGAAACCCCCAGGCCCAGGTGCAGTACCTAACTTATTGCTAACAGTATTAACATCTTTACATGAAGACATAGCCGTTTATGTATGTATTTATTTGACATTTGTTGGCTGGGTTAGCCCAAATGGGCAGTAGCTCTTTTCATCGGAGGTCCGAGGAGAAAAGCTCCAAAAAGTACAAACAACAAAAGTAATCACATGACACAGTTATAACTATAATTACAACAATTACAATATGTACGAGATGTACGTTGAAACAGCATGCTAGAAAATAGTCATTATATTGAAAACATAGTACGAAGTTTCATACAGTAGCAAGCAGAAAGCAGAAAATATAGATACGTTTGTAAAACAGAAAGTAGCAGATATGTAAACATGAGATAAGCCCAGGGGGGGTCTATATTACGACACTGAAATAGCTAAACATTGAATGTCGTTTCAGCAACACATAAAAAACGAACTGCAAGTTAAGCAAATGTCCAGATAACGATTTTTTTCCTAGGGAAAAAAATTGCTTGGCCATCGCTGTGAATTTGCCCTTTTCCCCACTGTATTGCGATCTCGGAGTTGGTGTATTTAGTTAGGGGGGTACAGCCCCCCACTTTATAATGTTTGAGCTGGTGTTTTGTGTCTGGTTGGCCTACTGATATTTTCCCTACGGAAAAATATCTTGTGACCTGGCCATTTGCTTAACTTGTAGTTTGCTCTTTGTGCCTCTGAAATGGCGTTCTGTGTTTAGCCATTTTGGTGTCATAATATAGACCAGCCCAGGGCAAGAGCCAATTTCCAAGACTACAGCTGTGGAAGCTATATGAACTATTGACTATTAGTAGACGTTATTAGAGTCAGAGGCAGAAAGAGGTAGGACAAAAGGTTGCTGCAATAGTATTATAGGAGAGGAGGTGGATTAAGTTGGGTCATAGCAT
Organism: Protopterus annectens; assembly: GCF_019279795.1. Lineage (NCBI taxonomy): Eukaryota > Metazoa > Chordata > Ceratodontiformes > Protopteridae > Protopterus > Protopterus annectens. The sequence continues at coordinate 297,185,167 of NC_056751.1, forward strand.
AAGCACATCCATGATATATGTAGAGTTTCCTTCAGTGTTGTTTTGAAAGAGTTGGGGTTAAGCATCTGTCTAACACTTAGTGGTCATTTATTCCAAGCATTTACCACTGAGTAGTTGAAGAGGAGTTTACCAATGTTTTTGTTGGGTGCATAGACTTGCAGAAGATGCCTTTGGGAGTTATGGATGGCGGAGTTTGGGAGTATAGGGCTGGATGAGGGTAGAAAGAGAGGGACAAGAGGAGGGTTCAAGTAAGATAGAATGAGGTATGAGAAGCTGGAGTAGTAAGATTTGATCATGAAATTCCAGACATTGCAGGTTTTTCAAGGCTAGGCAGTGGTGAGAGTGGTAGGGTTGGTTAGAGGCAACTCTTGAAGTTTTATTATAGGCGAGTTCCAGTTTGGACAGAAGATTGGTTTAGATATTAATAAGAATAGGGGAGGTGTAAAGAAGGGTGAGGAGTAGAAATGCCTGTGCAAGAGAGAGCCTAGAGACATCTTTGAGGATGTTTTTATGTCTATATAACAGACCTAACTTTTGATGTGCCTTTTTGATGCACTGCTGAATATGGAGATTGAACTTTAGTTGGTTATTGATAATAACTCGTAGCAATTTGGTGTGAGGTTCAGCAGAGATGATGGTGATGTTAAGGGAGCAGACAGTACAGGTAGTTTTATGATGAAGAGATTTTAGGGAGGAATAGAAGTTTTGTTTTCTTAGGATTAAGTAGCAATCGATTGGAAGTTAAGACATTTTTCAACTGAGTTCAGAGACTCTTGGTTGAGGGTGTGAAGGTGGGTGATGGAGGAGAATATGATGGCGGAATTGTTAGCATATTGTATTGACAGATGAGAATGAACAAGAAGAGTGTAGGTCATTAGTAAAGATGTCAAATAGGGGTCCAAGGATGGAGTCTTGGGGTACCCCAGTTTGTACTGGTAAGAAGGGAGAAAAGTTAGATTACTGTTTAAATTCCTGGAATCTGTTTGAGAGAGAGCTGGAGAACAAAGAAAGTGCAGATTTGGAGAGATTAAGGGTAGCTTTTATGGATAGAAGCAGTTGGTGGGAAATGGTGTCATAGGCTTTGGAGAGGTCCAGAAGCAAACATGAGATTAGTTTGTTGTTGTCACAATAATTCATGATAGAATTAGTGAATGATATCAGAGCAGTAGCTGTACTGTGATTTGGGCAGAAGCCATGCTGTGTAGAGGTAAGCAGATTTAGGAAGAGGTAATCGAACATTTGTTGTGGATGTACTTTTTGAGAATTTTTGACAGGGGAGATAGAATGACAATGGGCCTGAAAATTGAGGGGTCAGTTAAGTTGCCATCTTTATGTAAGGGTATGACATAGGATTTCTTCCAGATTTCAGGTACAGTGTTTTCTTTAATTGACCTATTGATTAAGATAGAGATGGGGTAGGTGATGGAATTGGCAGCAAGTTTTAGGAATTGAGGAGGTAGGTTATCAGCTGATGAAGTGCATCTTTTAAGTTTGCGAATGAGTGACTTGATATAAGTTGTGGAAATGGGTTTAAGAGAGAAGGGGTTTGTGTGGCTTGATGGAAGAGGAGTGGGGGTAGGTCATGGTATCATTTTTGGTTAGATTGCAAATAGAGTCAATGAAGGAGGAATTAAGAAAGGCAGCAGTATCCGTGGGAGAGCTGTTAAGGCAAGAATTAGGTGATTTAGGTGATGTGGGGCTACCAGGATGTAGTAGTTTATTTACTGATTGCCAGAATTTTTGGGGGTTCGAGTGAGGATTATGTATAAGTTTTTGGAAATAGTTTTTCTTGTCAAGGGTGACCTTTTTTTAAGTTAAGTTATGAACCTCTCTGTAGGACTGAAGATCATTGGAAGTGTTATATTTTTTCAATTTTTCCCATGCACTGTCTTATGCATAAGTGTATGAGTAGCTTGTATTAGCCAGGGGGCATATTGGGTTTAGATTTTTATTTTCCTGATGGGGACCAGGGAATTGTGTGTGTCTAGAAAGAAAGATGTTAAATGCCAGGACAGCTTCCTCCAGGGGGAGGTCATAGAGGGCGGACCAGTTAATTGTAGAGTGTGAGTGGTTGAAAGCATCTGGATTAAAGTTTGAGAGCTTATGGCAGTCTTTGTTTTGCTGGGATTTTTGTAGTAGGGGTGAGTGTCGAAGTATGAAGGTGGGATGGGTGATCACCTGTAGGGTGCAGGGGTTGTGGTAGCAGTTAGGGTTGGAGGCAACGACCCAATCTAGTCTGGAGCCGAAGTTGGTGTGTTTATTTAGATGAGTAGGGGCAGAGATTAGCTGGGAGAAGCCAAAGAGATGAATGCAGATCTTAGAGGAATCAGTGTCAAGGGCATTCCAATGAGTAAGAACTATTTATATGTGCACCACAAACAGACATCAGCCTGGTTAACAACAGGAAAATCAATACTCCTACTTAAGAGTGAACCTGCAGGCTATTCTAAAAACTATAGACCAATAACTTGCCTTTCAACGACATATAAAACTATACACTGGAATTAATGCAGACAGAGTTTGTCATTTAGAAGAAAACACGATCATGGCAATACAACAAAAGGGTAATAAAATAAAGTCATATGGAACAAAGGATCATCTGTTGTTAAATAGTCATAATGAAAAGCTGTAAAAAGGGGAAGAATCTAAGTATGGCATGGACAGACTACAAAAACAGCATTTGACAGTACCCCGCATTCATGGATAAAATGCTTAGAAATGTATAAGATACACCCTACTGTGATCAATTACATTACAGCGACCATGAAACAGTGGTAAACCACTTTGCAGTTAAGCCATGATAAAGGACAAATTATTATTCCAGGGATAAAAATTCAAAGGGGAATATTTCAGGGTGACTGTCACAGCTGCTATTTTGTCTTGCCCTTAACACATTAAACTGTCTACTTAACATGTTAGGTCATAGCTACAATTTGACTCCCAGAAAACAAAGTGTAAAGACTTCTCATCTTCTCTTTGAAGCCTAAAAACTGTATAGGCTCATCAGATAAGGAACTGAAAGCATACCTGCAAGTGGTCAAAACCTTTTCAAATGATATAAGAATTCCGTTTGGTCTTGATAAATGTGCAAAAGCAACTTTTAAAGCAAGAAGGTTGCAGCACCACGAAAACATTTTGGGAGGTTGCAGCACCAAGAAAACATTTTGGGACAGGAATGTGATATTAAAGAACTTGAGCAAGAGGGAGTGTATAAATATTTGGGAACTGAAGAATCAACAATAAAACATGAATAAATGCGAATAAAACTTAGTAAGAAATATCTTAGAAGACTAAAATTCACACTGAAAACAACATTGACATCTAGGAGCAAAGTCTAAGCGATAAACCAGTTTGCTCTGCCTGTGTTAATTTAGTTTTGGAGTAAATGCTTGGCCCCAAAAGGTGTTGCATAGGTTGGACAGGAAAACAAGAAGGATGCTTCATGCTCATCAAATGATATGTAAAAATCAGTGTATACCAAGACTAAATATTTCCCGTTCTGAAGGAGGTATGGGCCTCCTTGAAACTGATTACATGTATAGATCTGCAGTTGTGGGACTGCATGCATATCTGCTGACCTCACAAAACTCAAACGTAGTGAAAGTTTTGAAACGTGAAGAATAAGTCTAAGATGACTTTCTTGCTTAGATTAGCAGAAGCATATCTGGCGTCAAGCGGGAATGGAAATCAATCCAGAAGTAGATGAAATCAGCAGCAACTGAATGTGCCAAAAAAGGAAGAATATAAGGTGAAGGATCAGATTGAGAAGGCAAGAAATGTGGAAAAAGCATAAATATAGTTGCAAGTATAAAAAACTCCTGGAACAGCCTGATGTTGATCAGGATCGAATGCAGGAATGGTTACGGAGAGGTGAATTTAATCCAAAAGATGAAAGGTTAATATTGACAGCCCAAAAATAATGTACTCTATACACGTTCAATTACAAAGTCAATCAAACATGTGGGAGAAATGATCAAATGTAGGTTTTGTCAAACAGAATTGGAAACAGTCGCACATCTTGTTACTGGTTGTGATTATACTGATGGCAGATGGACTGTGTCCTGAAAGGCATAATAATGTGGCAAGACTGTTGCATTAGGAATTGTGCAAATATTATAATACCAAAGTAGCTGAAAACCACTGGAAACATGAGAAACAAAGCAACATAGAAAGTGATAGTTTTCTGGTGACTACTGTCCTCAGTGAGGCTCAGACAGACACCTCAGTGGAAGGGGTAGCAATGTCTCAGCAGCTATCCCCCTACCCATGTTTGAGAGTAGTGTTACAGGAGTGTGGGGGCATGTTCACTGGGAAACCAGCGTGCACCCACCTGATGCAGCACCATGTGGATACAGGACCCCAAATGCCTATTAAGCAGGCCCCTTATAGGGTGGCTGAGAGAGTCAAACAGAGTCTGAGGGAGGAGATACAGGAAATTTTGGAACTAGGAGTAATTCAGGAGTGTAGCAGTCCCTGGCCTCCCCAGTCATGCTAGTACCAAAGAAGGATGGCAGCACCAGGTTGCGTGTGGACTACAGGAAGTTAGTCACACAGAGTCAGATGCTTACCCCATTCCTAGAACAGATGAAGCCCCAGAGCAGCTGAGTGGGGCTATGTATCTTACCACCATTGATCTTACTGGTAGGTGCCCTTGAGACTCAGTGCTAGAGAGAGGTCAGCGTTTGTGACTCCTTTTGGCTTGTATGAGCTTACAAAGATGTCTTTTGGAATGAGAAATTCCCCAGTGGCTTTCCAGAGGCTGGTAGATCATATCCTAGCAGGAGATTTTACCCTTGCTTACCTAGATGATATTGCCATCTATGGCCATTCCTGGCAAGAACACATTCAACATGTCAGGGAAGTGCTGGGCAGACTACAGAGGGCAGGGTTGACCATTAAGCCCAGCAAATGTCAGATGGGTATGGCAGAGGTGTCCTACCTGGGACACAGTGGTAAGATCAGGCCAGAACCTGACAAATTGGAGGCCATTCAGGCATGGCCTGCCCCTGTTACCAGAAAGCAGGTGAGGGCAATCTTAGGGACAGCAGGGTGCAGAAAGTTCATCCCCAGTTATAATACTATAGCTGCTCCCCTCACAGACCTGACAAGAAAGAACAGACCAGATAAAGTAGTGTGGACCACAGCATATGAGCAGGCATTCCCGAAGCTTAAAGGAGCTTTGGGATGACCCCCTGTGTTAGCCAGTCCAGATTACAGCAAAAAATTTGACGTTTAGGTGGATGCTTCAAACCTTGGGGTGGGGGCTGTACTTCGCCAGGTTTCCTTAGAGGGAGAAGAGCACCCAGTGGTTTATTTCAGTCATAGGCTCCAACCCAAGGAGGAATGCTATTCAGCTGTAGAAAAGGAAAGTATAGCCATAGTGTGAGCATTACAGAAACTTCAGCCTTATCTGTATGGAAGGAAATTCACTGTAGTTACTGACCACAATCCCTTAACATGGCTAATTTGAGCCAGACAGCAAAATGCCAAGTTACTAATGTGTGGAGCCTAGGGTTGCAAGCATATATGATATGACAGTGGGGTAGCAGTGCCAACGCAGATGGGCTGTCAAGGCAGGGAATGGGGTGAAGTTATTCCCAGATAGGCTCAACCCTCACAAACGTTTCTCAAGGGGGCACTTGAAAAACTAGCTTGAGTTTTCGGGAAGGGGGTAGAGAATTGTGACACTGCCAGCCCAGCTCTTTGGAATTTTTTAAATAATCCTGTGTCATTTGTGAATATTAATATGATTCATATACTTGTTTTACAAATGTAAGAAAACTGTATGTTATGTACTGAGCTTCAAGCATGGAACCACAGTGTACCCACCTGGAAAAGAACAGAAATATATATAAACTTATATACCTGTGCAAATGTATGTTTTAATAGTAAAAGCTGGAACATACAGAGTTAACTTGGAAAACTTCAAGAAAAATAAGTTGAAAAGTGAAGTGTTTTACAATTGTGTTATCTCAGTTTCAGTGCAGCAAGCGGACACAATGTCTAGCGCTAGAGGTTTTCCTATTTTCTTAGAACAGAAGTAATTACTAGATTTCAAATGTAAAAGTGTTTAATTGTTTTATGACTTCCAGTTCTGAGCAAACATCTGAGAGATGTGTATTTTTCACAGAGAAATGTAAATTTTGTTAAGTTTATGTTAGCCTGGGAACTGAAGGCAGGTGACAGAGTGATGTCATCCAGGGTAACCCAGCAGTAATATGTGATATTAATTTAAGAACTCTGAGAGAAAGATTCTGCATTTTGTATCTTGTCTTGGACCTAGAAACATTCATTCAGCACTTCTCATCTGCATTTGCCTTGCTCTGTAAGTCTAGGGTACAGTAATTTCTCTTAGATATAGATAGGAATATAGTAAAGATTAGTTTAGATGTTTTCTGTATTTATTTGAGACTGTCCTGTAATGTTGTTTTAAAATATTTCCTGTGATTCTGAACTCTGTAGTTACTGTATTGTTTGAGTATTGTCTTGTTCTTTTATTATTTATTATTAAATATATTTAAACCTTCTAATGGTGGCTGGTTTGTTTAGACATATTCAAGCTCTTAGAATACTTGCATATGTATTTGGTGACACTAGACAGGCCACTCCTAAATAGCCTTGAAAGTCTTGGTCACACTTACCACTTGGATTAATAGTAACATTACACAGTAAGATTGGGCACCCTTTGGCAAGGGCCTTAATAGTAGTTGAGAAGTAGTGGCTGGTGGTAGCTAGTACTATCTTATAGTCTGGGCAGAAGGGGGTATAGCTAGTAAACCTGTGCCAGCCTTTCCCAGCTGTGTGTGTATAAATTAAATCAAATCTCAAAGTGTGTGTGTGTCAGCTACTTTTGACAGAGATAGTGCTGGAGGTTTTGGCTTGGCCACTCAGCTGAGATCTCAAACCTATAGCTGTGCCAGTGGGGAGTCTTATTGGGGATGTGGAGAAAGAGGGAGAAACCAGCCCCAGACTGACTGTGATCTCTATGTGCTCTTAAGGGAAATTGTACTTTACTCTGTCTGTACTTGTCATCCTCCCAATGCATACATCCCTCACTGGTGCTAATGGTGAGATTTGGGGCTCCTTGATTGCTGTGCCAGTGCAGGGGCATCACACCTCTTACCTCATTTAGTAAGCGGGGGGGAGAGGATAACATGCTGGATGGATAATCTTATCCTTCAGCACTGGTTGAGTCTTTATGTTGAATTTTAGCAATCAGACATCCTTTGAAGGATGTTTCCATGCAGTCTTTAGAAAGATGGTAATGTGCAGTAGAGATTCTTTAGTAGAAGACAGGTAAACCTGCATATCATTAACATAAGATTGGTCATGATCACTTTCAAGTTGTATGATTTCCCTGAGTGGCAGCATTTATACTGTGAATGATAAAGGCGCTAATATTAAGCCCCGTGCCACCTCACTTTCCAGTAGGTGCACTTCAGAGGAATTAACTCCAAAAATAACTTTATGTGAGTTGTCCAAAAGGGAAGCAACAGCCAGTCAGGAATGTTGCCAATGAGGACCAGTTTGTTCTCATTGGCTGATCAATATGTTAAAGTCCACAGTGTCAAAAGTAGCAGATTAAGGAGGACCAAAACTAAATATTACCTTTAATGTGCCGTAAGTATGTCACTACCTGACAAAGTGAGGGCTCTCTCAGTGCTGTATTTAAATCCAAAACAAGATTAATGAGGGTCAAATATGCCATGTGATGATGTTTTAGTTTACTGGGGTAGTACTGTGATCACAATAGACTATTTGCAGGCACATCCTGGTTGAAGAAACTCGCAAAAACATTAAAACAAAACAAATTTCCATAAGGTAGATAATTCCATAAACAATTGACACGGTTTGTAAATATTACTAGAGCAGAAAACAAATGTAAATTAATTTTAGAAGTAGATATTATAGGGAAGTAACAGGTGTGAATAGAGGCTCAAAGTAGAAGTGATGTAGGTGAGAAGGGTGCTAGGTTATGCGTCCAGTGGAAAAGCACTTGCGGTCAGATTTTTGTTGGAGCGGTCTTCTGAAGAAAGAGGAGACTTCTTTTAGGTGGGGGGTGTGTTAAATAAAATTAAGAATTCAATACACAGGAGGTTCAGATTCAAAAGTTTACTAGTGTACACCAGGAGGCAAAAAACGTACAAGTACAGAATTTTGTCTGACATGAAACAGGAAGCACACAATTTTATATAGGTTTAACATTTAAGCTATGCCCACCTTACTGACGTGATATGTCACAGGGCATCTACATCACTTTAGCTTAAAATTCTTCATTCATTATGTCTTGCTGATGCTGTATATTTTAAAAAAACTTTTCCTCTAGATACAATACGGCCTTGCTATCCAGCTGGTCAGTCATAATGTCTTTCTGTAAAGTTACTTATTCAAGGTTTCATATCAGTTCGAATACAATAGCAGCTTCAGTCTTTTAATGCATGTCTTTGTTCTCTGTTACACTTTCTCACACAGCTGCATGCTAAGTAACACATATACAAGGCCAGATCATTCCAACAGGAAAGAGCAGAAGATTTCATTATTTCACACATTTAATTTCCTGACCCAGCAGATAATCACTTGTGAAAAGCATAAACATTAAAACTTGCTAAGCTAGCATTCTGCCAGGGTCAGAGATCAGCTTTTCTTCAAGCCACACTGCAGTTTCAAAACTGCTTCACATTTAGACATGAATTAATTTTACTACTATATGATTAATAGAATAAAATGCATTATATACTACTTTGCTTTTAAACTAACATTTCTCATGTATTCAAATACACATTTTTCTAACATTTCCCCCCCTATTAATACTTTTTATTCTACTTTGAAGTATGCATAGTGTCATTTCATCTCCTAGCCTTTTCCACTCAGGATTTTCAGCTAGGTGAGTCATTCAATCTATACTTCAGAAAAAGCTTCATCTGAGATCAATCTTTCAATCTCAATATCTTTGTAAAAAGTTTCAGTAACAGATACAGCAACAAAATCTTTGATTAATCTTTTCATGCAGGGAATTCCACAGCAAACACATGCTCCTATTAGGAGTATACCCACACAAATGGCAATCAGAATATTCATTAGGATGGAACCCCACCTCTCAAATAGATTCTGGAAAAAGTCCGTCAGTGGGTTTGGGCCTGGTTCAGTCATGGCTGATACTTGCTGAATTACCTCTAGGTGGTTATTTATCTCATGACGATTGTAAGGAATAAAAGCACAGCATTCTTCTTTGATAAGCGCGCACGTACCACAGCTCGCCGCTAGGGTGAAGTCAAGAGCCATCCGATTTTGTAGCACAACAGTTCTCATTGCATTTAGTTCATCAGTCACCAATTCTAGGGCGGAAAAAGTTGCATTACTCATTACATTGAGAAGTTTCGACAACTTCCTCAGCTCCCAGATCGATTTGACTGCTCCATAGGCTGGGAATATTCCTGCCCAGGATATAACACTGTCACTCAAGTCCATATGAGTCAATTCGCTTTTATCTTTTACTGAATTATGGTCTTTCCAACCAGCTTCGATTTTCCCAACTGGATTCACAGGTTTCTTAACTGGACCTTCGGATTTTCGAGCTGTTTCTCTCGCGTTTCGTATCTTACCCAAAGGTAATTCTGCAGTATGTCTTATTGCCGGAACCAAGTAACCCAAAAAACAACTGCCGGACCAATTCTCAGGTAACCATTTATATGTCTTTTTCCCACAAATAAAATGCCAATTTTCAGCCCTGCATGAAACATTTTCTGATCTATAACTGACAATTGTTTAAACAAAACTGGATTTTTTTGAATGTCACTCATAGTTGTTTTCAATGAGTTTAAATACGAGTCATAATTAGTATTGCAAAAAGTATTGCCATTACCATTCTTAATATAACATCGGTAAGATATAGTTATATTGCAATTGCTCCAGCCCACCTGGAGAGTGTCATTTTTATAGAAACATACAACTCCTTTTTGTGTGACAGGTAAAAATAAAGCTATTTTGTCCTGTGATCTCACAGTTCCTGTGTCAAAAAGTAAATTCTCCCAAGTCTCATTTATCCCCAAAGGGACAGCGGACATTATCAGTCCTCCATATGCTGTTGGTATAGCTGTACAAACCCAGCAATTTGAAATGTTCATAGTCTCTGCATACACACGTTTCATGGCTAGGTATGTGTTAAAATTTGGATGCCAGTCTATAGACGTTTCATCACGCCTTCCCACTTTCACTTGTGTGGTTGTGTGTAGGATAAACCACAGCAAGAGAAAAATTGTCACAATTACAGTTAATAAATGTACACACAACAAAATGATTATGCAACATCTCTGGGGTTGATCTAAACTTCTATTCGCTTTGTTTTTGGCCATCTCGGTCTGGTTGTGTATCAGTCACAAAGTTTTTATCAAGTTGGAAGTTCTTTACCGGTTTACAATGCGTCAAATGAACCCAGGACGTCCTCTCAGCCACTCTAACTGCAGTAGGCGTTGCCAACAGAACCTGGTACGGTCCCTCCCACTTTGGACTCGCCCAATTCTTCCTCTTCGTCACTTTCACCCAAACGTATGTCCCAGGAACCAAGACTGCTTCCACCGGTCTGGTCTGTTCCTTATCTGAAAAAGAGTTAAACTGCAAAACAGATTTATTTGTTAACAGTTTCCTCATATAACTAGCTAATGAACTGTCAGCCTCTTGCTCTGCAAGCATGAGAGCTTTCCACTGAAGCACATAATATGCTCTCCCAAAAAACATTTCAAAGGGAGTCGAACCCTTTACATTTGGAACCGTTCTCATACTCAGCAGTGCTAAAGGCAGACAGTATATCCAATTCTTTTGGGTCTCCTCTACTAGCTTCCTAAGTTTATTCTTTAGGATACCATTGTACCTTTCCACCAGTCCTGCTGACTGTGGGTGGTAAGCACAATGGTTCTTCAAGGATATACCAAAAAATCTCCCAAGCTGGTGAATCGTTTGATTCACAAAATGTGTGCCATTGTCACTATAAATCCTTTCCGGAATGCCAAATCTAGGGATTACTTCTTTTATCAGGGCTTTCGACACTGTTGCTGCATCTGGGTTTTTGGTTGGAAAAGCTTCTACCCATTTAGAAAACATGTCTACAATAACTAAACAAAACTTTTTCCCTTCACATTTATTGAATTCTATGAAATCCATACAAATAGTATGGAACGGGTATGGTGGTTTAGGAAAACTTCCTTGCTTGGTTTTAAATGCCCCTTGTGCGTGATGCTTGTTACAAGTATGACAAGCTGCACAAAATTTTTTTGTGTAATTTGTGTATCCGTATGTTTGGAGTATTCGATTTACTAACTGTACCATGGCTCAACAAAGCTGCATATCTAAATAAATTAGACGGCAATATCAGTTTTCTTTCTTTGGAAATGTACAGTCCATTCTCAAGAATTGCACCTCGTTTTACCCATTTTTCTGCTTTTGTAGTAAGCGTCTGCATTGTTTTTAACATGTCTAAATCTAAAATCTCAGAGGGTTGTAATTCCTCATTTAAAAGTAAAGCTTCTGAGTCTGAGGCTGCTTGCTTTGCAGCTGCATCAGCTCGTGCATTGCCTTTCGAAATCTTATCCTGCTGTTTTGTATGAGCTACACATTTACAAATAGCTACTTTGGTAGGTAACTGAATAGATTCTAATAACTCCAAAATAAATTGCGCATGATTAATAGGTTTTCCACTAGATGTTATCATTCCTCTATTTTTCCATTGTTGTGCAAATACATGTACTGTAGAAACAACATACTGACTATCAGTATATATGTTCACACTTTTATTTTTTGCTAAAGTACATGCCCTTGTCAAAGCTATCAATTTCGCTGCTTGTGCAGATAAGTTGTGTAGTAAGGATTGAGCTTCTAAAATTTCAGTGTCTGTAACTATTGCATACCCCACCAGATTCTTCCCTGTAGGACCCCTTCTGCATGAGCCGTCCACGTAATATGTCACCTCGGCATTATCCAAGGGCATATCTGTAAGATCTTGTCTAGGTAAAGCTAACTGTTCAATTTCCTGAAGGCAGCTGTGTGGTGTGCCCTCCGCAGGAGTTGGAAGTAATGTTGATGGATTCAATGTCGTACATCATTCAATTGTCATATGAGGTTGGCTCAGCAGTATAGTCATACATGAAAGATGTCTAGCAGGAGAAAGGTATGCCACTTTCTCTTGCAGTAAAATTATTGCAACTGCATGAGGCACTCTCAGTGTGAGAGGGTGGAATAACACCACTGAGGCCGAAGCCTGTACTGCCATTGCGGCTGCAACTACTGCTTGCACACAGTGAGGCAAAGATCGCGCCACTGGGTCTAACTGTGATGAATAGTAGGCTATGGGGCGTTGCTTGTCCCCATGTTGTTGTGTCAATACTGGCGTTCTATATCCTTGCTTACAATCTACGGTCTGAAAGAACCGTTTGTGATAATTTGGAAGTCCTAAAGCTAATGAAGAAGCTATTAACTGCTTCAACCTGCAGAAAGCCGTTTCTGCTTCAGTTGTCCATTGTAAAATATCTTGTGCTGCCATTGGTGTCTTATATATCAAGTCAGTCAGTGGAGCAGATTCCAAAGCATAATTTGGTATCCAGCTCCGACAAAAATTAGTTGTACCTAAGACATCATTTCTTTCTTGGTTGTTGGTTTGGGTGCTTGCAAAATCGCTGTTTTTCTTTCCTCATCTAGTATTCTACCTTCATTGGATATTACATATCCCAAGTATCTAACTTGTTTTCTCCAAAGTTGTAACTTACTTTTGTTTACTTTGTGACCTTGTGTTGCTAAAAATTTCAATAATGCTACAGTATCCTCCCTGCACTGTTGCTGGGTGGGGGCTGCTAGCAAGATGTCATCTACGTAAAGTAGAATTTGACTACCTCCCGGTGGGGTAAATCCTGCCAGGTTGCTAGCCATTTCTTGTGCAAAAATTGTTGGGCTGTCACAATATACCTGTGGTAGTCGAGTATACGTATACCTTTTACCCTGAAATGTAAATGCAAACCAATATTGACTATCAGAATGTATAGGTATTGAAAAGAAAGCATTGCTAATATCTACCACAGAGAAATACTTCTGTTGTGGTTCTAAATCATTTAACAAAGTATGTGGGTCTGGCACCGTGGGTGCTCTAGGTATTACTGCATTGTTTACAGCTTGTAAATCTCGTACCATCCGCCATTCCCCGTTTGCTATTTTAACAGGAAATAGGGCTGTATTACATGGTGAATCAGGAGATTCTACCAGTACTCCTTCTTTGAGTAATGCTGCTATTATAGGCTTAATTCCTATTTCTGCATCCGTTCTCAAAGGGTATTGTCTTTTCTGTGGTCTAAAAGCTGACTTTGGGGTAATTGTAACTGGTCCTGCTGTTCGAATAAGTCCTACATCTGACTTGCCTGTTGACCAGAGAGGAGTTGGAATTTCACATAAGGCCTTTTCTTCTTCTTCTAATAAAAATGCTAATCAGCTGTCCTCACTAGATTGCAAGTGTACAGCTGGATGTGTCTGTGTCAACCAAGTCAGTTTTTGTTTTTGTATCCCTTGTTCTGACAGTTCTAAATCAGTCTGTTTCTCCCATCTTGTTACTTTTTCTCCTAAATCTGCCCATTTAACACTTTTGTTCTTTGTCAAGCTGACATGTGGCAACCGATTTGATCTATACAATGCAAGGAATTCTTGAGGTAATGAACAGCTAACTACACTGTTCCCCTCAGTATCCCAGTACAAAGTACGCAAAACCAATCTAGTTGCACGATTTCTAAACAATTCTTGCTCATATTCTCTATCAGGTCCTGGTGTAGTACAGTAGTATAGAGTACAGTGTAACAATTTCTGTCGATCAGTGTCAAGGGAGGGGGCTTTACTGATGGCTACGTTCATCGGCTCCTCAGTTACTGCCCCTGGACCAGTTGTGACTAGGTCCTGGCTGTACCAGTAAAAAGTTTCACCCTCCGGTCGCACTACAAAGGTCTCTGTGCCTCCATACCTTGTACAGTTGGAACTACTGCTATGCTAAATATCTGCATAAGGTCCCTGCCCAATAGGTTTACTGGACACTTTGCAGAAACAACTATTTTACTTCTCTGGGTCATACCTGAAACAGGGTCAGTTATTGCTATATCATGGGAAAGTAGTTCCTTGTATAGCTGTCCATTTGCGGCTTTTACTAGTATATAATCAGGTGATTTGGAATGTTCTGATAACTTGGAGGGGTGCATCAAAGTCCGTGACGCTCCTGAGTCACATAGGAATTTGACTTCCCTTCCCTCCACCAGAAGTGTAACTTCCGGTTTCGTATCTGCCAAGTAGAGCTCTAAGCTCAATAATGCTAAGTCCAAAATTTCACTTTCTTCATCCTCCATATCTACTTGCACTTCCTCTACTCCTTCTATCACATTTACATTTGTTTTCTGTTTATCAACTTTTCCTGATGATTTCTGACTTTCACTTGATGTATCCTCACTATCATATAGTCAGTCCTCATCTCCCTTATCTTCTGTGATTACCTTTTTGTTTTGTTTTGCCTACAATCCCTTGCTAGATGTCCCTTTTTCCCGCACTTGAAGCATTCACCTCTCTTTTTCCTCTCTTCAAAATCTTCTGATCGTTTGTCAGACTGTTTGTTTCCCTGGGTATTTTTCTTGCCCTTTTTACCTGACTGTAATACAAATACTTCAGCTCCATCTTCAGCAGTGAAGACTTGTGCCTTCTTCTTCTTTTTACTATTAAAATGTCTCTCAGCATGTCTAGCGTATTCAAGTAAGGCTTGTAGCCTCCCTGTTCGATGATCTATCGTATGCTTCGTAATGAAGCTACTAATAGGTGCAATGCAACCTTTCAAAAATGCATTTTTTTAATTGTTGTTCATACGGGGAATCATTCATTTGGTTCTCAGGAACCGACATACCGCTATGATTATTAAAACATTCTAATAGTCTAGCATAATATCCATCTATTGTCTCATTTTCCTGTTGTATGCATTGATTAATGCAAGTCCAGTCTGCTCTAGGTTTCCATTTCTCAGAGATTCGGCCTGTCATACCTTTCACTCTGTTGTCTAACTCTGCGCCACTATGTGGGAGTGGTCTAAGCTCTGCATTACGAGGATTCCAGGTGCCACAAATCATGTGCCAATCTGGACCTATAATTTGTCTTACTACTTTTTCTACTTCTTCCCCATTCAAGTGGTAACTTAACCTCATGCCTTGTAAATCTTCTAAAAATTTCGTAAAATTAACTTTCGGATGGGGGATTCCCTCAGTAGCCTTCCGGATGTCTTCTGGTGTCCATGGTCTATATACTAAGAGTGTTGGATCCTGCCCTTCCTGTCCTGCCTGAGGATTTGGAACTTCTATAAGTGGGCATATTTCTTCCTCACTCTCATCCTGTAGATTTCTGTCTATTTGGTATGATTCTGTGTCCCTATGTGTTTTACGTGTTCGGGACCTAGTCTCAATAGGATCTCTAACAAATGGTTGTGGTCTTACTGAAACTTCAGGATAACGCAGAGGCGGACCAGCCTGTCCACTCGCTTCATATCCTGAAAAGGGTAAGGGAGGAGGAGGAGGAGCTGTCGCTATTACCAAGTTATTATCCTCTTTGTCTAAAAATAATGTTTTTGAATTTTTAAGCTTCTGTTCTCTACGATTTGCTTCCTCAATCCACCTGTGTGCTTGAGGAATGCCTACTTGGCGTTGCTTTTTTGCCTGACCTGCATCAGATTTAAGCTGTTTAAGGAGTTTAACTAGTAAAGGTTTATCTAGTTTACCATCGAATTCATATTTATTAACCCATTTCGTATAATACCTAACGTTATCAGAACGTTGTAATTGCATGTATTTTGCGTCTTCGGTTAGGGGCGGATCTCGCGAGGTTTTAGTGCACTGATTACCCATGTCAAAGAAAATGTTACGTAACCCTTTTTTATCACGTGATATCAAGTTCTTAGTTCCTGTTTTACAGTTTATCTAGAATAACTGTCTACCTTATTCTGTCACCCTGATCCATGACCAAATATACAGTACTTCCTTTTGTCCCTGATCTGCAAAACAAATCTTAACAACAATATACTGTAACCTAGTCCCTGATCTGAAACAGAAAAAAAGGCAAATTCTTCCTACCTGAGCCTCCGGTATTGAAAATCGTTCAAGTTCCGCTTTTCGGCCACAGATCAGAAAGTGGCCAGCCTCTTTACACACGACAATTCAGTCGGAGGTCTTTTCACTCAAGAAGAACCATTTTGGTAACTTCTCCTGCACAGTATTCGACCACCGATATGCTCTGATCTGCGGCTTACCAAGGAATTCCGCCTGTGAAGGACCAAACTGTTAAATAAAATTAAGAATTCAATACACAGGAGGTTCAAATTCAAAAGTTTACTAGTGTACACCAGGAGGCAAAAAAGTACAAGTACAGAATTTTGTCTGACATGAAACAGGAAGCACACAATTTTATATAGGTTTAACATTTAAGCTATGCCCACCTTACTGATGTGATATGTCACAGGGCAACTACATCACTTTAGCTTACAATTCTTCATTCATTAAGTCTTGCTGATGCTGTATATTTTAAAAAACTTTTCCTCTAGATACAATGCGGCCTTGCTATCCAGCTGGTCAGTCATAATGTCTTTCTGTAAAGTTACTTATTCAAGGTTTCATATCAGTTCGAATACAATAGCAGCTTTAGTCTTTTAATGCATGTCTTTGTTCTCTGTTACACTTTCTCACACAGCTGCGTGCTATCTAAGTAACACATATACAAGGCCAGATCATTCCAACAGGAAAGAGCAGAAGATTTCATTATTTCACACATTTAATTTCCTGACCCAGCAGATAATCACTTGTGAAAAGCATAAACATTAAAACTTGCTAAGCTAGCATTCTGCCAGGGTCAGAGATCAGCTTTGCTTCAAGCCATACTGCAGTTTCAAAACTACTTCACATTTAGACATGAATTAATTTTACTACTATATGATTAACAGAATAAAATCATTATATACTACTTTGCTTTTAAACTAACATTTCTCATGTATTCAAATACACATTTTTCTAGCAGGGTGTTAAAAAGGAATGCATCTGTACATGTATAACTTTCTGAAGAATTTTATTTGCAAAATAAATGGGGCAGTATTTTATTTTTCAAAATTATCAGATTTGACAGTTTCTTAAGAATCGCCTCACAGCAAGAGGTTCTCCGGTTCGATTCTCGGATGGGGTGCCTTCTGTGTGGAGTCTGCATGTTCTCCCTGTGGTCACGTGGGTTTCCTATGGGTGCTTCGGTTTCCTCCCACATCCCAAAGACATGCAGTAGGTGGATTGGACACTGTAAATTGGCCCTAGGTGTGAGTGTGTGTGCCTTCTGTGGAAGGCTGGGTGCCGGGCTGGCAACTCGACACCGTGGAACTCCACTGCCAATTATGAGCAGACAGATGATCCGCTGTGGCAACCCCTAACCGGGAAAAAGCTGAAAGAAAAAGAAGACTGTTTCTTAAGAATGCGTGGTAATCAAAACTTTCGTAAAGATGATATTTTAAAAAGTGTGTGTGATCTGGTAAATAACAGGTCCTAGTGATGATTTTGAAGCAAGATTTTTGTATCTTTCTTGGTTTAGGATTCAGCCTGCATTAGGTAGAATACAATGATACAACCACATTAAAGATGATATCGCGTTGAAATAACAGAACCCATCTTTAAAAATAAAAAAAAAAAGTTATCAGCGTAAATCACAGTACAATTCACTATAGGTGCTTTTTTGGAAGAATGTCTGATTTTTGGCAATCCATCCATCCTTCCACAACCCTTTTTCCCATGTTTTGTACATGGGTTCAGGGTGTTATTTCAGCATTGACAATCATCTAGAGCCAAGGATAATACTGCCGAGTGGCTTATGAATAACATGGAGACCAGACAGAATGGACACTGCTAAATGGAGTCCGGAAATTATCATCTAACCAAGTTGGCATGATAAATGCCAAATAGTCTTATCAAGCAAATCTGAGACAATATCTAGCTTATTCTTGATTGACCTAGGGTTAAAAAGACACTTGTATTAAGGAGATCAGGGAAACCAGTCATGCTTAGTGGTATGCGAGGGTAGACAAGACTCCTGATTTACCATCACGAGGCAAGAAATCACTGTTAAAATGGTGCTTTACCCATTAGCATTGACTGGTAATTTTAATCCCATTACTCCTTGTTACCTCAGGGCACTCAACAAATGAAAGGTGTCTTGAAGCCCTTAGTCTCCTACTGACCATGGAAACCAAAGATTCCAACAAGGAGAGGGCCAGAATGGTGCAGGGTAAACAGGAGTTCCATGGTACAGGAGCGATTCATAGTACATGGAGTACATAAATAATGTAATAGCAGCTGTTATGTAAGTCACAGAGCTATAGTTATTAATACAAACCTACTCAGCAAAGTTGCTTGTGAGAACTGCAGTAAGTACATAGGATGCAGAATTAATACTAAAATAAAATTAAGGTTGCCATAGAAAGGTTCTGTAAAACGAGGCAGAAATGGCATTATGGATACTGGTTCTGGAAAGACAAGTCCAGTAATCATAGCATTCAAAATCAAATGATTATTACTCAGATATAAATTTCCTAGGAACAGTAAAACAGGGGAAGAAATACTGCTGTTAAAGAAAAAAAGAACACTCTATCAAGAGGCACACTGTAGTGTTGTGACACCAACAGATCTCCTCATATTAGGCAAGTAGTAGTCAACACAGTGGAAAATACCCAGAGTTTTCACGTTGAATTTAGTAATCTATAATTCTCTAAATAAGGTGGTGTACAAAAATGCAGAATACTTATGCAGGTGAATACTGTTAACAGTAATTGAGCAAACAATGCCCTTTATAAAGAGTTGTCATTCAAGTTCCAGGCTGTGGTAATGTTAAAGGATTGCACAGAAATATAGCTGAAACTTAATTTTTTTGTTTCTGCTGCAATTTTCCAGTGGTGGAGCTTGCAAAGTGCTAAAGCTACATTATGGAGCCTAGGTCTGTAGCAGACTTTGTTCTCACGCCTCAGTTATTGAAATGTATCTTAGAGATTCTGAATGCAGCATTGAATTCTCCTGTAGACATTCTAACCTATTTTAAACTGAAGCAGTTTTCAATCTTGACTTAGCAATGGAGTATGGACCTGCTGCCTTTTAATTTCCTGTACTTGTATGACATTATTTAGATTTAGTGATTGCTGACACTGCATTGCAGCATAATGGGGGGGTGCTGCACTCCTGAGTATGTTGTCCTTCAGATGAGACGTTAATCTGAGGTCCCATCTGCTTCAGGTGGTGGTAACTCACGAAGATGCAAAAGATTCCACGGCACGTATCAAAAAGTGTACAGGTTCTTTAACACAACATCAAAAACATTACTTGCACATTTACAGGCACACATTTCTATTTGGTTTTTATCATTTTTCGTAAAACATCCTCATTGTTCTTCCATTACTGACGCCCACACCTTCTTCCATAACCATAATGTAATGTATCTGCTAATATCCATTTTCCATTAAACAGAATTTCATTCATTCTATCATTCCAATTGACCCATATTACATAAAATAATTCTTCCCTTTTCACATATTCATTCTTCTTGTTCTTATAATATCCATACATAATCATATTCATATCTATATTGTTTGCCAGTAATGTTCTCAAAAAATTTTTCTTCACACAACTTTTTCCAGAGTTTCACCACTCACATTTCAAAAAACATGCTGTGTTGCCCCCCCCCCCCCACACACACACACACAAAATAAACACACTCTTTCACCTTTGTTTTTATATGGCATATTACCCTTTACTGGTAACTTATTACCAACTTCTATAGGAAATTCTGGTGCTCTACTATTTTGGTATACCACTTTTTCCTTTAATGGCTTTACTCACTTCTGATAAATTTTCTCGGGGATTTACGTAATCATGTTTTATTGCATTATTATACCACACCTTTCTTTCTCTATCTCCTCAGTTTTTATTTTCTACGTTAGTATTTTTTGTTAATTTTTATTTTTTCAATTACATATTCTTTTTTTCTTTTTCTTGTCATGTCCTAGAACTTTTTGTACTTGTATTTAAACGTTCGCATTATTATTTTCTCATTCTCTTCCTTTGCTCATTTTCATACTCAATGCAAGTTTAAAGGCTCAGTAAGTGACACAAAGAAACTGTATCAGGTTGCAAGGCGAAGACAGGACGATAAAGAAGATAGACACCCGTCATAAGCGATCCCAGCAACAAGTTGCTCACCGGTCAACAGGACATCAAAGGTAGATGGATGGAGTATTTCCAGCAACTTTTGAATGAAGAAAACCCCACAGAAGCTGTACTGCCCTAGAAACAGCCTACGATGAGGGAAGAAGAGGAGCCCATCCCAGAAGAAGTAATGCCAGCATTAAGGAGAATGAAGTCGGGGGAAAGCAGTTGGCTCAAATGAGGTCACAGCAGATACGATAAAGATGCTGGGTGAGATAGGGGAGAAATAGCTCCTGAAGGGTACTCATAGCAGTGTGGAGAGAAAGGCACATCCCAGCTGACAGAAGAATAAGCATACTTGTGCCAGTGAGTGTACAAGAACAAAGCAGACATCCACAACTATGGGCAGTACAGAGACATCAAACTCCTATCACATTGCATCAAAGTTCTGGAGAGGGTGATTGATAAACAGATATGCAGAGTAGTAGAATTTATGATGGGAGATGATCAGTTCAGATTCAGATCAGAATGCAGCACAATTGACTGAATGTTTGCAGTGAGACAGATACTTGAGAAGAAGCTAGAGATGAGGAGATAGTCCAACTGGGCATTCTTAGACTTGGAGAAAGCATATGACAAGGTCCCAAGAAAGCTGATGTGGGCAGTACTGCAGTGGTTTGAAGTCCCAGAAACGTTGATAGAATTAGTGCAGACTCTGT
The DNA here is from genome assembly GCF_019279795.1 of Protopterus annectens. NCBI lineage: Eukaryota > Metazoa > Chordata > Ceratodontiformes > Protopteridae > Protopterus > Protopterus annectens. The sequence continues at coordinate 297,206,096 of NC_056751.1, forward strand.
GCATGGACCCAATAACTCAAGTATGAACAGTGTTGGGCCTCACAGTGGCTTCCCAGTGAGAGTGGGTGTACACCAGGGTTCAGCTTTGAGCCCACTGCTGTTCATACTGGTGGTGGACTACATTAGCAAACGTCAGAGGGGACAGGTAAACAAAGTTGCTGTATGCAGACAATGTGGCATTACAGTCAGACTCTGAGCAAGAACGTCAACAAAGGATAGGAGAATGGAGTGCAAAACTGAAGGCACATGGGATGAAACTAAGAACAGATAAGACAGTGGCAATGGCAGCAAATTGTTAAAATCAGAAGAAGCTGAGAATTTAGATAGAAGGGAAGATAGTGGAACAGGTGAATAGCTTCAAATATCTGGGAGGGGTGGTTGAGGAGAAGGGACGTCAATGAAGAGGTCAAACCTAGAATCAGAGGGGTTTCAGCTAACTGGCATAGAGTGTCAGGTGTAGTCTGACAGAAGAATGCCAAAGAAGCTGAACAGTAAGGTGTACAAGACAGTGGTGTGACCAGTACTACTGTATGATACAGAAACCTGGGCAGTAAAGGTAGAACAGTTAAAGAAGCTAGGGATGATAGAAATGAAGTGCCCGAGAAGGGTAGTAGAATGCACACTGTGATATAGACAAAGAAATGAGGACATAAGAGCAGAAGCCAAAGCAGCTCCAATTGCAAAAAAGATCAAAGAGAACAGATTATAGTGGTTTGGACACATCTCCAAAAAAGCAGGAAAAAAATCTGGCGAGAAAAATTTGGGACAGACAGGAAGAATGTAAGAGGAAATGAGGACATCCAGCAAAAAGTGGATGGGTTGTGTGAAAGAAGATCTTTGACAGGCACGAATGTTGAAGGCAGGAGTGTGGCACTGAGTTGAGAGAGATGGCAGCAGTTAACACCTCATGTAGAAAATGGGAAAAAGGAGCTGATGATGATGATGGTGATGGTGAAGTTTAAACAAGTAGAATAAACAACTGGATTTAATTCAAAACCCCTTAATTTTCACCCATATACAAAACACCTTTTTTCATTGAGTTTAATTTTGAACTCCATATGATAGGAAACACCAGTTGCACAATTTCCTTTTCATATTTTTCTTGGATCATATAAACATTTGCCATATATGCTATTTCCCATTAATACAGAATTCACTAAATAAACATTTTTCCTGAATGTTAATCTCTACATGCTCCACAGAGGACGCATTTCTTTCAATATTTTCTCAAACCCTCCCATTGCATCATAACTACATAACTTTTCCCAAATTTTATCCCTAGCAAAGACACTTCATTCATTGAAAAATACAGCCCCCACCCCCCACCCCAGTTTTTACTGCATTAACCAAACTCTTACTTTTTTTCGTTATTCAGTGTCATGCCCATTTTCTTAACATCCATGTGGACAAACCGACACTTTCCTCATCCATATTTTCTTAATAACTACAGCTATATTGTCTCGGTATGTTAAAACTAATGGAATTACCACCTCCTTTTTGCATCACATATCTAGCATCTTTCATTTTATAAGTTATTTCACTCACTATCACATTCATTACCATTGCAAGCAATATTCCACTCATGGGACATCCTTGTCTTACACCACATTTCTTGCATATTTCTGTGCTCAACCACCCATTCACTTATACTTTCACTGCTGATATATACACTTTCCTAGTTATATTACCTATTCCATACTTTCCCCATGACATCCCAGAAAGCATCATGTCCCACTGTATCAAATGCCTTGCTAATATCATATACCATACGTTTTGCATTCTCCCATTTACTTATCTACAGTTTCTCTCATAACCAATGACAATTATTGATATCCCTTCCCTTTTATACCATAAATGTTTTCTTCCATAATATCCCTCATCTTTCATTCCATTCTTCTCTGTATTATTCTCATAAAATGTTATAATCTGTGTTTAGTGTGATAGGTGTCTACTTTTTTACTTCATTCTTGCCTATTTCTTTCATGTAAATGTTAATATCCTACTACATAACTCTTCATAATCAAAACCCTTCCTTCAACCATTCATTCAGTATATTTACAAAATACTCTTTGCCAATCCATTAACATCTTGTAAAAATGCTATATCCTATACCATCTGGGCCTTATAGGATTCAACATTTACCTTCCTAAGTATTTAATTCAATTCACTAATACTAGTTTCTTTTTCAAATTCTTCTGTAACTTGTTCTGGATTTGTTTTAAATTTTCCGTTCTCTTATTTTCTTTCTTCTATACATATTTTCCACATCCTGTACTACAGTAGTCATAATTTTCTCTTGCTTCCTTTTTTACCACTCCTTTTACATATGTAATTTCCCTTATTATACTAATATTCTGCTTTACTATTTTTCCCAGACATGGCGATACCACCTCCCTTCTCCCTTGTAAATATATCTGCATAAACACCAAAGCCTTAGTTGTTTCTCTTTTATATATTCCTTTTTCCATATCCTAATACTGTCTTGTATTATTCTTTAAATTCTGCAGTACATTTCTACACAGTTTCTCGTACTTCATTTTCTCTACCTTTCTTGCATCATCCTGCTGTTGAAAAAAACATTTTTTCTACTACTATTTAAATTCAGTCCACCATTCAGGCTAGTCCTTTCTGGTTATATAATCCTTCCATAACTGCATTACTTCCCACTCTGCAATTTCATGCCATAACTTATTTATTCTTTGTATTCCCTTTGCTGTTTTAATATACTGATGTTCTTTCATCAACTCCATCCATACTGATAAATAGTCTGAAAAACGCATCACAACTGTATAACTATCTGCAACCCTCAAGCCTTCCGATAATGTAAAATAATCAGTTTTAGATCCAAGACCCCTTTCCATAAGTCCATTGACTTTTCTTCCATGCAGCTAATTTACTACATTTTATCATTTCCTGTATTTTTTATATCTTTCCTTTTGTTTTTACATTTTTCTCCTTAAATCACAGTTAGTCCAATGCAATTATAATTTAATATTAACCACCATGTTTAATATTTAATGAAACAGATTATCTCTTTCCTTGTTTATATATATATATATATATATATATATATATACATATATATATATATATATATATATATATATATATATATATATATATATATATGCATATAATGCTTTAATTCGATAAGCATGTTCTCTTCACCTCACATCCACAATTAACCGTCCCATCCTAACCAATATTACATTTAATATTTTCAGTTTTTTTTTTAAACACAGCCACGCCAGAAAAACATTCACTTCCTAACTTCCATATCATATTTCCAATCCACAAATTTTCCATTTGCTGTCTTTCTTCACTTGTCAGGAATCTTGCATCCTGTAATAAAATAACATCCACATCTCATTTAGCACACTATCCAGACTCCAGTATCTCTGTCCATCTTTTAAAGTTTTGTTTTCTTATTTTACTCTTTGCCCAACTGAATATTTTTCCCAAGTTTATGTACAAATAATCCTTTATCTTCAGAGTCAGATGTCTCACTGCCTCAAATTTCCCTTCTCCTGACCTCTTTCTGCATGCTCTCTGTCCTCATTTTCCCTTCATATTTTTTCTTCTTCACCTAGTTCACCATTTCCCCCAGCCTTTTGTTGTCCTTCCTTATGTATGTTTTCTTCCCTTTCCCCTTCATTTTCTTTATTTATTGTTTGTTCTTGACAATTCATAAAAAATGTCTCTTTTTTTATACAACCTGCATTCAGGCACTTCTCCTTGCTGTATGTCCTTTCTCCACACACTAGTTACATTGTACCTTGCCCCAGTCATTAATTAAATGAGAAAATTCTCTGCAAAAGAAACAGGCCAGTATATCTTAATGTCTGTCTATGACCAGCTACAAAAATAGCAGTTGTTGAATGTTTCACCATGTTTTTCTCACATTTTGAAACATCTACCATATTCCATAAGTTTCTCTCATCTTAAATTTTCATAGTATTAGCAGTTTCAAACAGACCCTGCACAGATTTATTACATTGTTGTCTTCCATTTCATCAGTTCTAAACTGCAAAGTAACTTTATTTTAACATTTAAATTACTACCACAAAACAAATTATTTCATGGATAAATGCCCTTGTTTTTGTTACACAGTTCCAAAACTTTCATCATCAGTCCATCAGTTCCAGATGTTGTCACAAAAAGTCTCTGTCCTAATATGTGTAAAAGACTGAATTGTTTCAGCTTTAAAACCCAAAACAGTTATCAAATTATCCCATTCATAATGTCTGTCGATTAGTGTCAGTTTTTCATTCTCACAATTGGTCTTCTTTTTAAAACAGATCTCATGACACCTTTCAAAAAAGTAGGGATCCTTTATTGTATTAAGCATTTTCAAATATTAACAAATATAAGTTAACATATTTGCATATTGCCATAATTACAGAGATTTACATCAGGTTTCTATTTCTGTATCCTTTCAAAATTTCCATATCGCATACATATGGACCTCCACTCTTTTTTCCACAACCACCATTTAATTCTGTTTACTAGAATTGGCATTATCCAATATCCATTAAACATAATCTCACTCAGTCTTTCATTCCCAATAGTCCAAATAATACAAAACAATTAGTCCAGATAATACAAAACAATTTATGTAGATCTTTAACATTGTTCTTACTTACACCTTCATAAAATCCACATTCAATCATATTCATATTTAACTATTTATAATCTTGATTTCATTCAAAATGTTTTTTCTGTATTATTTTCCAATATTTTTTTTACTCTTTTTACATGGCAGAAAAACACTTTGCAGTTTCAAAGACCTTACAAAAATGCGTGTTCTTTCATTTATTTTTTATAAGGCATATTTTCTTTCACTGGTAATCTATTAATTTGTAATCTCCATAAAAATCCTGCTAGTCCACATTTTTCATGCACCGTTTATATCTTTATTTTATAGCTTTCATTTTTTTTGGTAAATGCTTCCATAGATTTACACAATATTTTTCTATTATTATGCTTTTGTACAACAATTTCCTATTTTAGTCTACTTTTTCTATACTTCCACGTTTTTATTTTTTTTATACATCTTTATTAATTCATTTCTCCATTTTATCTCTCTTATTCAATTTTATTAAATTCCATTCTTTATTGTATTTTATCTTAATCTTGTTACCAAATTGCTTTCCCATTTATCCATCTTAACACCCTACACAAAGTTAAAGTTGCCCCAAAAATTATAGGATTCAATAAATCCAAACTACCATCACCTTTCTCCATATACAATACTCCTGTCTTCATTGGATTTAATCTTGAATCCCAGTAAATCTAAATATTAATCGAGTAAACTGGTTTTCTAGTTTTTTTTTGGCATCATATCTACCCATCTTTCTCTCTCTCTCCCTATACATATGTATATATATATATATATATATATATATATATATATATATATATTAAGTGTGTATTTGTGTGTGTGTATATATAGATATATATACATATACACGCATATATACTAGCCATATAAGATATTAGCTATTTTTCCCATTCATATAGTTTATCACGTATACTTTTTTTTATATGATCTTCAGTATCTACTCCATATAATGCTGATGTCCTTTAATTCTTGTAAAATTTTCAGCCATTATTCCTTAACCACACTCAATGTACTGACTTGTATTCCTAAGACCAATATTTCTTTTATTCCAAATATAATTCCTTTCAACTTCTCTTCTGATCCCAGTCCTTTACTTTTTTCTGTATTTAATGACATTCCCATATCTCGTAAGCTATTTATGCTGAAAATCACTAGTTCCATCATCTTACTCCTTTTAATCGTAAAGATATCTGCATAGGACATAATAACGACTGGATATTTAATATCATTACTCTGTATATACCATGCCTTTTTCTGTTTTTCATTTATGTTTTTACTATACAATTCATAACTACCACAAATAAAATACCACTCATTGGACATCCTTGTTTTAAGCCCTTATTTATACCTTTCTCTTCACTTAACCATTTATCAAGACTCTAATTTTACTGTTTCTATGCACTGACTTAATTACATTCTGTATTTGTTTACTAAAATTATAGCCTTCCATTATATTCAATTATCTGTCTTATCAAATTATTTATACCCCCACTAATACTTTTGATTTGTTGCTTTCTTTTTAAGATCATCTGTCATTTCTGTAACCATCATTAATACTTCCTGACATCCTTTTCCTTTAATTTCGTAAATGCTATCGTTTAACACTTTATGTATCTTATTCTCTATTCTTATCTGTATTATTTTCATAAATATTTTATAGTCAGTATTATTCAGTACACGTCTCCAGTTAGACTTTACCTTAGCCTTGATTCCATATAAATTTCCTAATGCCATTTTATGTGTGTAACAAGTACCATAGGTTCATAGGTTCATAGGTTCATACTAGGCTATCTGCCCAAGGGCATTTATAAGCCTAGCCCATAGTTATGTGGCTTTCGCCACCCCTTTAGTTTGAATAAAAACTATGCCTATCATTTTTCTGTGCCTCTGTCAAGCAGTGACACTGAAGTAATCCCTGGGGTATATCTGCGATCTCCCATCCATTGGTCAAGATTCCTCTTGAACAAGGCCAGCGAGGTGCTCTGCCTCACATGTACCGGGATTTTGTTCCACAGCATAGGGAGTCTCTGGGTGATGAATCTGTCCCTCCAGCACGTTCTATTTATAACCGTGTCAAGGTTTAAGTCTCCCCCTTGTGGTTCTGAGGATCTAGATTTTTGAGGTGAAGCATATTCATCAAATCTGGGTTTGACATGGCCTTATATGTCAGGCACAGGTCACCTCTGAGCAAGCGGTATGAGACTGAATAAAGCTGGAGTTCTTTCAGTTGGGCAGCATAAGACATATTTTTGAGACCCTTTATCCTTTTGGTGAGGAACTTTTGGGGCCTTTCAAGCTGCATCAGGTGTCTGGTCAGATACATTCGAACGGGCATTGTACTCAATCATAGGTCTAATGAGTGATGAGTACAGGGGGACGATGACCTCCCTTGATCTAGATGTGAATCCCTTCATGATCAGGTGGGCGATATAGAAGGTTTTCCTAACTACTTTAGCAACATGAGTGTCAAACGAAGACTACTGTCAACTTGGGTCCCCAGATCCCTGATGACTTTTTCTGTGCTCAGTGGATTGTCACCTATATGGTAGCTAGGGTAACCTTGTTTTTCCCGAAGGGTATGACTATGCATTTTTGGCGTTTAACTTCAGGCCATGGCTCTGGCACCAGTTATCCGTTTCTGTGAGGCCCTTCTGGAGGATATCTGTGTCAGATGTGTTTTCGACTATGGCCCAGTTTGCAGTCATCTGCAAACTTTGTCAGCCATAACCCTCCTGTGTTTGCTTGTACTTCAGAAAAGTAGATGCCGAACAAGAGTGGACCCAGGACTGAGCCCTGTGGGACACCACTTGTGACAGGCTTTGAGTCTGACATGGCTCCAGCAACTCTGACCCTGTGGGTTCTGTCGCTTAGCCAGTTTGCAACCCATCTTGTGATGTATGGGTTTACATTCAAGCTGATGAGTTTTTCGATGATACCTGAGTGGGGTATTGTGTCAAGGCCTTTGCCAGGTCGAGGTAGGCTGTATGGACTGCCTTTCCCTCATCAATGGCCTTGGTGACTGTCTCGAAAAAGTCAACCAAGTTTAAGAGGCAGGATCTGCCTTTGACAAAGCCAAACTGGGTTGGATCCAAAGTCTGCAAGTTCCCTATGTCTTTATTTATGAGTTCCATTATGATCCTCTCCATGGCTTTGCAGATAAGGCTTGTCAAGCTAATGGAGCGGTAATTTCCAGGGTCTGTGGAGGCACCGCCCTTATGAAGTGGGACCACAGTCGCCGTGCGCCACTCCTTGGGTACGTATCCTGAGGTGAGGCTAAGATTAAACAGCTGTCCTAACTGTGTGTTTAATTCCTCGTTGAGTTCATGAAGCACACAGCCGGGGACACCATCCGTTCCCATGGATGCTGTGTTTTTGCCTTAGTGAGGGCAGTTCTCACCTGGGCGTTGGAGATGTTTGGCGGGCTACAATCCTCTGGAATAGATATCTCTCCTTTTGGGGAGAGAAGTTTGCACTGAACCTGTCAGCCAGTATGTTAGCAATGTGTGTAGGTTCAGTAATTTTCACATCATTTTGAACTAATTCTGAGCATATCTGGGAGTTTCCTCCTAGGTTTCTAACATAGCTAAAGAAGGCCTTATGATTGTCTTTAGAGTCCTTGGCGATTTTTCTCTCAAAATTTGCCTTTGATGATTTTATGAGAGCTCTTAGTTTTTTTACTTATAATGATCAAAGGTGTCTTACCTTTCAAGGATTTTGCTCTATCTTGTAGTAGCTTCCTCCTTTTGTTGTAGAGCTTGTTTATGGCTGGGGTCCACCAGACTGGACGCTTGCCTTTGGTACAGAGAGTCTTAGTTTTGTTTGGGATTGCCTGATCCATGCAGTCCTGTAGGTGCTGGTAGAAGGCATTTGTAAGTGATTCAGCGGTTTGAGTAATGTTTACCACTGGCTCAGGGGCCTTAAAGGAGACCACACTAGTTTTTAGAAGTGTGAAATCGTCTTTTGAGAAGTTTTTCACTGTGGTCTTTTTTGTTTCAGGTGGGGGGAGGATGAGGACCTCCAGCGAGATTAGTTTATGATCTGATCTCACCAGTGAGGGGTATACTTCCGGTGTTGAACATTTTGATCCCATGTTCGTGATGATGAGATCAAGTATGTTTTCACCTCTTGTGGGGTTGGTGACTAGTTGTTCCATGGCATTTGAGTTTATGAACTCCAGGAATCTTTGGGTTAGAGTGTTCGGGCTTGAGTAGTGTTCCCAGTCTATATTAGGGTAGTTGAAGTCACCTAGTATGATGGTGTTTGGAGATACATTTATCCCCTCCAATGTTTTCAGGAAGGCCATGTGAGGTTCCTGAGTTTGAGAGGGTGGCCTGTAACATGCTACAAATTGCAGAGCAGTCTTGCCTATGGTTAATTGCACCTGGATGGTCTCCGATGCATCATGCGTTGCCACCAACCTTGAGGTGTGGGTGTCCTTTATGAATATGGACACCCTCCTTTCTTGGTGTTGTCCAGATTTTGGGGCCGGAACGCATGATATGAGGTGAAACCTGTTAGTGCTGGGGTGCTCTCAGGAGCCTTGAACCAGGTTTCTGTCACAGCACAGACATCGATGTTCTCCATATTGAGAAGGGCCTCGAGTGCGTGCATCTTGAGATTGAGACTTCTGGCATTGAGCAGCATTACCCTTAGTTTTTTCCTTTTGGTGTTCTAGGGTGGTAGGTTTAGAATTTGAGCCTTGCCTAAAAGGCACTATGGGGTGGCAAGAGCCTTTGCCAATATCTGGAAGCCCAGGGGTGCCAGGTGCAAGCCGTCCCTTGCGAAGCAGCGTGGCTTGTCCAGCATGTCATCCCGGGCAGACAGACATTGATCCCTTTGAATGACACCAGAATTTAAGCCAATTATTAAAGCTGATCATCTTATCACTGTATTGTGGCATCATTCTAGGTGAAGGTAGGATACTGCTCAAGGTCAGGGTCATACCTGCCTGGGCTACATAATCAGAGAGCTCCTCGACGTCCCTTTTCATGTAGTCCAAGGAGGTACGTCTCAGGTCGTTGACACCAGCGTGGACAATGACTGAGTCGTACTTGTACCTGCTGTTGAGAGACCTGAGTGCTTGCATTATGTGGCGGATTCTAGCGCCCGACAGGCAGCTTACTGTGACCTTCTCCTTACTCAGTCTGGTGAGCGGGACGCCAGTGTGTCTGACTATGGAATCACCAATGACAAGTGTGTCTGGCATTTTGTTTGGCCTTAAGGGCTGTGACTGTTTGACACTCTGACTGTGTGGTCTATGTGTTGCATGTGTTGGGTCGTGAGGTGGTAGTTGTTTGGGTGTCTGCTTTGGTGGCCTCTGCTGTTTTGGTAAATTTTGATCAGAGCCTCGAGTATGTCTTTGTGTGAGTATGTGTATGATTTGAAGTTGTGATGGTACCATGTGTGACTGGGTATGTATTGTGTGTGGTTACCTTCTCCTCCTGTCTGGTCTTGCCAGTCCTATGTTGAGAGAGCTCAGCCTCCAGTTTGGCCGTATAGTTGCATCTCTCGCATGTATTTGTGTTTTGTGGGAGAAGGAGAGGATTGTTCAGTGTACATGAGGCAATTGTAACATTGCCTCAATATTCCCAGGTTCACCAGTTGAGCTGGAGAGGACACTAGCAACTGATCCCTCGACATACTAGAAGTAGTAGATAAAGAACTTTCAAAGGACTCCGGGGAAGTGGGTTTTAGGCTGGTGGGGTACTATCTATAATAAGAGTGCTTTATCAAGGTGCAAGTACTGTAGGAGTAAGTGCTAGGCTTTACAGATAGAGAATAGTCTACTTGGGAATCAAGTAGAGATGAACTTTTCAGTTATAGGATATGCTGGTTAGATCAGCAGTACAGTTTAGCGTGTTTTATAGCAGGGGCTGAAGGGAGCTAGGAATTGGCCCAAAACGACCAATGGACTACTAGTTTCTGGCTGAAACTTCACCAAATCGGACAAAAGGCAGCTCAGTGCTTCCCACTCCCACTGGTAAGCAAAGAAACTTCCCTCCTTCCTAATAAGGCAATGGATCAGTAACATGAACTAAAAACAAAGCCCAGGGATCAGCAACTCTGAAACTGGACTACTCTAGTTCAGTAAAGTGGGAAAACAAGAGATTTTTTTGTTTTATTACAGAGATAAGGAAAAAAACAGACAGTAAATGCTATAAATGCTGTAAATCGGCTAGCGCACTTTAGTGTGTAGCCTACAGAAACAATTTGCAACAATTAGTAACTTAAAGTGCAATAAACAGTGTAAAATGCAGAAATCACTTTTAATCATTCATTAATCATACTTATCAAAATATCTTTTTGCCATAATTTCAAATCCTTGTACATTAAATATCCTATGCACTGTAAACCTGCTGCAGAATTAAGATTTACTTTCTTTATTACCATGTCTAATTCCATTATGGTAATCTGTTTATCCACTTCATTTTTTTTCTTTCATAAATTACTTAACATTCCAGTCATGTTTATTTTTAACTCTTTTTCCTTGCATCTCTTTAACATACTGTACTACAATTTCCACAGTTCTATTTGTTTTCCACTTTCTCTTTTTCATTTCCCTCATTATGCCACTTTCTTTTTTTACCATTTTACTTGAGGAAACATCTCTTCCTTTTTTCCATGCAAAAAATATCTGTTTATACAACAGTCCCTTTATTTTCTCTTGATTTATTTTATGCATCTCTTTCTTTTCCATAATATTCATCATCGTTTCTTTCCAAACTTTCTAGTGCTTTATTCTATATTACCATATATTTTTGTTTTTTGTTGTTTTAAACCCCATTCCCGTTGTAAATCTTATTTGTATTTTTTTAACTACTAACCACAGTTCTATCCAATTATTATAATTTCTCATAGTAATACAAGCTTTCCATAATTGACATATTTTTCCTTTTACATTCCGTACTTTCTCATTGATCCTTTTAATTTCTTTCCCTGTTTTTATATATTCTTTATTTTGTTCAGTTTCTCTCCATATTGTCATATGATCTGAAAAACTTGTTTGCACTGCTTCTTCTATAATTATCTTTATACTTTTTGGACACTAAGAAATAATCACTCTGTCTTAACATTTCCTCTCCTATACGTACTTGTATTTATATTCCCGAATATCAAATTTCCACATCACATAATCTCTCTCATTTTTCTTTGTCTCCCTTAAATCGCAGTTAGTCGCCTGTAATTATAATGTCCACAATAACAATTATGTAGGCAAATATCTCTCAACTCTGTTTATATGCTACATATGCATATACTGCTATAATTCTATATATTTTATTGTCCTATCTTAAATCTACAAACAATCAACCTAATTTAACTAAAGTGAAATTCTAATATTGAAATTGCTGTATTATACAATATTGCTGTTCCTGAACAGATCTCTTCTCCCAAGTTTATTTATTTGACATTTCTTAACCAGGTTAGTCCAACTGAGCCATATGGCCTGTTTTCAGTCGTGACCCGAGGAGAAAAGCTTCAACATTACAGAAACAAAAATTACAAACTAGACAGTATATAAACAAAGAGAACAAGAGCTGTCATGCAGTGTAGAAAAGATGGTAAACAAAAATACAATGAATATACCGCCAGTGGAGAAATACATAGATGACAGAAAAAGTACAATGCAATATCCCTCCAGTGGAGAAACAAGTCTTACAGAAAAAAATGTACAAACAACATGAGCAAAAGATGTGCAGATTAATAAATGTAGAGATAAGAGGAAGCAGTGACAGTATTGACTTATCTTTTCCATTGTAGTATAATATTTACAGAGAAAAGTCAGCAGATTAGACACATTCTGAAAAGTAGGGGACAGGTGGAAGTAAAAGGGAGTGGAGATGGAAATTAAGGAGGATTATGGCAAGGGCAGGAACTTGAGTTCATAAAGTAAGTATTGACTTCAGTTTTGAAACATCTGGTACTGCTAATGCTAAGGATGTTAGGTGGGAGCCTATTCCAAGCTAGGGACACTGAGCATTTGTAGAGCAGTTTGCCAATTATTTTATTTGGTTTAGAGATGTGAAGGAGATGCTGTGCAGAGCTACAAAGTGAATAAGCAGGGATATAAGGGGATACTATGGCAGAGAGAGAGACAAGCTAGGGCTTTATTTAGCTGGGAGTGTGTGAGCTGCAGCTGCGAAAGAAGATCTGGTGGAATTCTAGCCATTGAAGTTGTTTCAGGGCAAGGCAATGATGTGATTTATATGGTTGGTTACAGATGAATCTGGCTACATTGTTGTACGTTTGAATTTGGTGAGTAGGAATGACTGGAGAGGTCAAGGCCAGCGGTGACATAGAGGAGAGATGGAAGGAGGAAGGTTTGAGCTAGGGTGGGTTTGGAGTAGAGAACTATGAGTTTGTTTCAGTAGAGAAGATCCACTTTGATTATTTTTTTGACACAGTGTTGTATATGGATGTTGAATTTTAGCTGGTCATCAATTATCGTACCAAGTAGCATAGTGTGTGGTTCTGCTTTGATGAGGGTGTTATCAAGAGAAGAAATGGTAAAAGTAGATTTATAGTGGGAGAGAGAGATTTGGGAAGGAATAATAGGAGCTTAGTCTTTTTGGAGTCAAGTATAACTTTGTGGTCTGTGAGCCATTTTTCCACTGAGAAGGAAAGAATGTTAGTGATGTTCTCAGCACAAGAGATCAGAGTAGAGTTATCAGCATATTGTATGAAGGAGGGAGTGGTACAGGAGGAGAATAGATGATTGGTTAAGATGTTGAATAGGAGAGAGGACCATGGATTGAGTCTTGAGGGACGCCAGTTTGGATAGGTAAGAAAGGGGAGCAGGTAGATTTCCATTTGACAGACTGGAGTCTGTTTGAGACAGAGCTTGAGAACCAGTGAATAGTAGAGGAGGAGGAGGAGGTTTAGATCAGTTAGTTTAGCAAAAAGCTTGGAATTGGAGACAGTAATCAAAAGCCTTAGAAAGTATGAGGAAGAAGCAAGATATAAGATTTTTGTCCCTGCCTTCAGCAACAGTGTGAGTGAAGGGTAGGAGGGCAATGGAGGTGCTATGGTTTGGCCTAAAGCCATGTTGAGTGAGAGTCGGACATTTTTCATCAATTAGGTATGTAAGTAAGTGAGACAGGATAGGCTATAGATTGAGCTGCAAGTTTAAGAAATGGGAGGAGGTTGTCAGTATAGGGAGAGCAAGGTTTTAGTGGAAGGGACTTTATGTAAGCAGTGGAGATGGGGTTGAGAGAGAAAGGGGTGGAGTTGCTTGTATTGTGTGTGGTGTGAGATAGGTTATGACTTTGGCAGGTTTGGGTTAGTTTTTGAATTGATTCAGTGAAGTTGGTATTAATTAAGGTGGCAGTTTCTGGTGGAGAATTGTTAGGATAGGAGTTATGGGTGGTAGGTTCGCCAGAATGTAGAATTTTATTGAAGGAATGCCAGAATTTTTTAGGGTTAGAATTTTATCAAAACTGAGGATTATAATAGTAGTTTTTCTTGTCTTTATTGATTTTTTTTGAAAGATTGCGTAGTTCTTTATATTTTTGGAAGAATGTTGCAGATTTAGTTTTTAGCCGTTGTTTCCAGTACTTGTCCCTTATTTTCATGGGAGTGAGGGTGTCCTTTAGTGAGCTAAGATGGATAATTTGCTTTGATTCTAACATTTAGAGGAGCTAGAGTCAAGGATCAAAAAGTTGAATAAATATATTCCACTTAAGATAAATGCTCCTACACAGTGAAACAGAACCAACAAAATGGAGCAAGAACCAACAGGCCTGTTAAAATCATTTTTTTAAATCTGTATTAATACCATTGTGGATTTTAAGTGTGTGTTCATCTGATGAAGGGCACATCCCGAAAGCACTTATGGTGTATTTTATTAAACATAATTGATTTTTAACAGGCCCGTTGGTTCCTGCTCCATTTTTTCTGTTGGTTCTGTTTCAAAGAGTCAAGGATATCAAGAAATGTGCAATTAAATTGTAGAACTGCATCATTGAGGGGGAGGTACTTCAGGTGGCACCAGTTAATAAAAGTGAGCCGATTATTACAGGGTTCAGAGTTGAAGGAAGAAAGGTTGCGGCATTCTCTAAAATGGTGGTATTTAGGTATTTGAAGGGAGTGTCGGACTTGAGTAGGGAGGTGGTCACTTAGGGAGTTAGGTAGGGTACTGGGGTTATGATATAGGGTAGGATCAGAAGAAAGAATCCAGTCTAAGTTGGAACAATTTGTATTATTATTAAAGCGGGTTGGAGTTGTTGATAGCAGCCATGGAGATTGATATGTAGGGTGGAAGAGGTAGTAGATAGTTTTTGACAGTCAATATTAACATCACCAAGTAGTATGGTCTCATAAGGGATATGCAGAAAGATGCAGGCTAGGATAGATTCACGAATGGGAATGTTGTTTCCAGGTGGGATATATATAGATGCAATGAGAATTTTTTTTTTGGGGGGGGGGGTTAAGGTGACAGTTTAGAAGTAGAAGTTCAGCTACTGTAGTTCATAAAATTAGGCTAAGATATTGACAGGGGGATAAGTTGAGGTGTTCGGAGCACATGATTGCAACACCACTTCCTTTTTCCAAAATCATGTCCCTTCTCCATAGGTTTCCTGTTTGTAATCTTTCTTCCTTTGTTAAGCTTTTAACATCTTCCAATATTATAATATCTAATTCACATCTATTGCACCATTACAAAATCCCAGTTCTTCTTACTAAACTTTTAATACTGTTTACATTAACTAATAGAATGCTAAGATTATTTGCTTCTCTTCTCTTTAGTCTATATAAAATTAATTGTTCAATTCTCTCTTGTTTTTACTGCTAAATCATGAATTTTTCTTTTCCTATCCTTCACTCTTTTTCCACCAGAATTTTTCTTTTTAACTACTTTCCAATTAATGTCCCTCTCATCACTAACATCTGACTCAAGTTCTTATTCACCTTCTTTCATTTTTTTTGTTTCTGACTCTTGCATTTCATTAAGTTTTGTTACACATTCAGTCTGTTCATCATCTTGTAATTTTGATTCCTTATTCTTTTCATTGTCACTTACATTTTCTTCTACACATAACTTGTCCTTTTGTTCTTTCACAGTCTGCCCTTAAATGCTCTGTTTACATTTATAGCATTCCATTTATAATCTTTTTGCATCTTGACTCTACCCCCCCTCGCATATAAAACTTTACTTTTTAGCACAATTGTTCACATAATGGCCTTCTTTTCCACAAAAGAAACATATTTTTGGTTGCCCTTGATATCTTATAGCTGCTCTATTTCCTTCCACACTAACCGTACTAGGAGTGTGAATAATTGTAATTTTCTATTTTCAACATGACATTACAGTTCCAACCCCCAGTTTATAACCTCATGTTATCCAGTACTAAATGTTTTTAACTTCTTTACAAAAATTTTGTAATAAATGATTTTTAACGATCTCTATCAGTCTTTTGTCAAAATTGAATGTTTACTTTCTTTTGTTTCATAATAAAAAGTTGTAACAATGTACCTATTCCACGGATACAGCTTGTTTTATCAAAATAAATGCTGTTACCTCTTGCGCCTTTATTCCAAAAGGCACAATAACTGTGTCCCATATTTCATACCTACCCATCTCCTATTCTTCTTTACTCTGTATACATACTGTAAACTTCTTTCTTTCCAATTTCTCTCCTCTTATAAGTTCTCTTTTCTCTTCTTTTTTCTCCTCCTTCACTACTTCTGCAAGTGCCTTTCTAACAACTTCTGCCTCTTCCTTTACAATCATTTCCATTCCTTCTTCCCATGATAAATCATTTCCACTCTTAGATCTGTTTTCAAGTAAATTAACTAAGAAATCACCCTGCAACTCTCCCAATTGGAGAGATGTAACCATAACTCCAACTTGTGAATGCTCATCTTCCATCAAACTGCAGAATAGCTTCTTCTGAAATAAATGTTCTGAATTCAGCGTAACATCTTCCAACATCTTCTCTATATCAATCTTGTTCTCTTCTCTGGAGCTGGTATTCACCTCAGCTCCTTGCTATCTGCTGTACTGTGTCACTCTTCCAGCCGCCACTGCGCTGGGAATGGAACATATGCACGCATTTGCTCATCAGACTTATGGACAGTGAACCCCATGTAAATGAAAAAAATTGTGTAATCATTTCAAATTGCTGTTGGAAACATAAATACACTAGCTAAGTATGCTGTTTTCCCATCAGTACTTAATTTATCAAATAAGCCTTTTTTCTGAATGATCATTTATATGTTCTCCAGAAAAGGCATTTGCTTTATTTCTTCTAATTGTTTTTTCCCCATTGAATGCTACTTAAATCTTTAATCCCAATTTGATACCAAACACAGAAATTTCATTCATTGTAAAATATGAATGTGTTTTTTGTCTCAAACTGGGAATAAAGATTTAAGTTTACCCATCAAATGTAATTTTTATCGAATGGCTTTTCCATGAGCACTTACTGTCGAATGTCCCTTTTATCAAACAGGCAAACCATCATAAAGAAAATAATTGAGGTGCAATAGTTGACTAATAACAAGGAAGTACCATGGTGCATAAGGTAAGCTAAACAAACCCTTTTATAAATTTGCCCTTTTCCTCACTGTAGTGTGATCTCGGACTTGGTATATATAGTTAAGGTGGCGTGGAGGCGGTGGCACCCACCTTGGTGGGTTACAGCAATATAAAAAAAATTATATATATATATATATATATATATATATATATATATATATATATAGAGAGAGAGAGAGACACACACACATACACACATATATCTGTGTATACTTTTTCATCCAGTTCATTTCTTTTTGTACTTATCCCTTTAAATTTTATTTTTCTTTTACCCTTTTACCAGTAGAATTAGTTTTTCCCATTTACTACCTCTCAGTTTGTCTTCTTCGTTACTTATTTCAAAACCTTCTGTGTCCCGTTTATTATTTTTTTTCTTGTCCAATTTTTCTTCTATTTCTACTACTTATAGGTTCATAGATAGGTACTAGGCTATTGCCACTAGGGCTTGTATAAACCTAGCCAAAAAGGTACCCTGGCTTTCGCCACCCAAGAAAATTATTTTCCTGAGCCCCTGTCGAGCAGAGCCACAGAAGTGATCCCCGGGGTGAATTTTATAAAAGTTATTTTCTTTGTTCATTTTCTTGTCTTCATTTTCTTTTTCCTTACTGTTATTTTCATTTTTGCAGTCGATCCAGAAATGTCCAATTTCGTTACATTTATAACATTTCAATTCATATTTTTGCATCATGTCCCTTTTCTCCACAAATATATTAAAGGTTTCCATCAGACCGATACTCAAAGCCAGACCACTACGTAGGTAAATACAAAATTAAAATGAAATTATTTGTTTAGTTATTCAATTGAGAGATTGAAAATTTAGTTCATGCCATGTTTTTTTAGGCTTTTTTTGATGCATATATTACTCTTTATATATATTTTACATATATCTTTGTATATATGTATGTATTTTTATACTAGTTATTTAAGTACGTTCCTTATACATATATATTATCTACTTGTATTTTGTGTATTGTTTTTTTTTTTTTTTTAATTAACAGCTTTGCTTGTGCTTTAAGATGACACCAAATATTTAATTGTTTAATTGCTTTTGTCTGAGGAGGAAGTGAAGTAAGAATTATAAAAGGGAGATTTTTTTAAGTTGTATTTGAACGTCTGAGGAAGCAGTTCTTTTAAATTGTGAAAGCGCTTACATTTTTACAATTAAAGCTTTTTGTTTTAAACTGGAGCCATTGTGTAGTTCTACTCCACTCTTCTTGGTTTTTGGATTTCATCTTGTGTGGGGTAGAGCTTTTATCCTGAGCTACAGGATTTTTGTGTTTATATAATTTTATTTTGTCATAGTTACTTATCAAATGTCCTTTTCCACAAAAAAAAAAAAAAAAGTTTTGTTACAGTTCTACCCACAAGTCTGTAATCCCCTTTTGTCATAAACCTTTGCAATGTCCAATACTTCTTTACATAAAGATTTCAAATGTCTTTTCAAAGTCGTTCACATAAAGATTCCATGGGTAACAGTCTGTCTTTTTTTCATATTCTCCATGAAAATTTTTTTTTGAAAAAGTCTCTAATATAATGTCACAAAATGTCTCTTTGTTAATAAGAATACATGCTCTTACCTCATATGTTTTTACACTCAAAGGAGCTATTAAATTGTCCCACAATTCATACCTGTCCATTTCTTTGTCTTCTTTACTTTGAATCCTTACCACATACTTCCTTTTTTCATTTTCTTCTGCCTTCTTTTCTGCTGCTCTACTTTTTCCTTGTTTTACCTTCTCTGCATATGTTTTCTTTTCCATTTCACCATTATTCTTCAGGATTGTCTCTGCATCCTCCTTTTTTATTTTCTCCATAATATCTCCCCAGGAAACGTCTCCTTCATTTTCTGGCTCACTGTGCACCACCATTTCTTTAAGTAAATCATCCCACAACCCTCCCGACTGGAGAGTTGTAATTACACATCCATCATTTGCTGAGTCATCTTCATCAAACAGGTTTCTTTGAAACAGCTCCTCAGAAACCTGCACACATTCTCCGGTCTCAATATTTGCTTTCTCTTTCATTTCTTTCAGTACTTCATCTCCTTCTCTCTCCATATGCCTCCCTGTTTCTCCAGGCCTCCAGTGTGCCAGAAATGGAAACTGGAAGTGCTCCTCAAAAATGGTTCCCACTCTCAGCAATGAGGAGTAGGGCAAGTTTCCCAATGTCCTGGACAAATTTTCCCTTTGTAGTAGTAGTAGTATTCCAATCAACAATAAAGAAATACGTTTTCTGTTACTATGTGTTTAAAATGTATGTCATAACCCTTTTCACCTTTCATAGTGTAGACTAGGCCTGTTATATAGCAAAGACTTAGAGCACAGGTTTTTAAGAGAAATCTTTTAATTTGTGGCCTTGGATCAAACATTCCTTTGTGTCCATTATATGGTCCTGAGTTTCATGGCAAAACTTTTCATGTTTCCCCTTGCAAAACAACTAATTGTCATATTTGTGTCATTTGGTTTATTATTTCTGTTTGCCATTAGTTTGGCCAGATGAATCCGTTTCTGTCTGTCATAAAGATCTTGCTCCCCAAACACTAACCTTCATTTCCTCCCTAAAATGATTCTTTGAATTCTAGATTTGACCTTTGATTCTAGATTTGACCTTCTCATTTAGACATTCCTTCTTCCCAACCACTCCTCCCAGATACTTCATTTGCTGAGGTATCTGTTCAGTCTGCTATCAGTGACACATTACCTGCATACAGCAGCTTTATCTGTCCCCTCTGACCTGTTTGCTAGTCATAGTCCATCACCAGTATGAACGGCATTGTGATCAGAGCTGAACTCTGATGCACCCCCACTCCAACTGGGAACACCCCTCTGTGAGTATGAGCATTTGTTTGTATGTGTCTTTAGGTCCTTGTATATAGCCTGCACTAATTCTGACAGTGTTTCAAACCATCACAAGACTGCCCCAAATCAGTATTTTTGTGAGCTTGTCATATGCTTTCTGCAAGTCTAGGAATGCCCAGTTTGAATCTGTCCTTATTTCTAGCTTCATTTTAGGTATCTGTCTCACTGCAAACATTGGGAAGGTTTTGCTACATCCTGACCTAAATCCAAACTGCTCATCTCACATCTTACTTTGTATTCTGCATATTTATCAATCACCCTGACCAGGTCGTTCATGCATTGTAACATGAGTTTTGATACCTCTGTATTCCCTACAGTTGTGAATGTTTCCTTTATTCATGTATACTGTCACTGGAATTGCTTAGTCTCCAGTCATCTGGGATATACTTTTCTCTCCATACTGCTATAAGTGCCTTTGGAGCAATTTCTCACCTAGCTTACCCAGTTTCTTCCTCACATCTCGTATGACTTCATCTTAAGTCTACTGCTTTTCCCTGACTTAAATTTCCTGAGTGATGATCTTCTAGGGTGGGATTTTCTTCCTATTTCACCATAGGCTGTACATGGGGTAATACCCTTCTATGGGGTTTTCTTCATTAAACAGTTACTGGATGCATTGTTTCCTTCTGCCTTTGATGTCCTATGGATCGGTGAGTCGATTGTTGATGAATGCTGTATGATGACTATCTTTGTCTTTTTATCTTTGCTTTGCAACCTGAGATTTGTCCAACTGCTGAGTCACTTTCCTCAAGTTGGTAGAGTGCCTGTGATGCCTTGTTCTTCGCTATTGCAACTGATCTCTTAGTCTGTTTGTTAGCTAACTGGTATTCTTTCTTAGGCTGGTCTGTCTTTTCTATCACTCACTTTTTCCTGCACTCCTCCTTTCTTTTGATAACTTCCTGGACATCTACATTATACCATTAGCTTTCCTCATATATCTTATTTCCATACTTGGCTCAGCCTCATATTTCTCTTGTAGTCTTCATTCATGCTGTTTGAGGCACTGCCATTCTTCAACTCCACCTATTTCCTTTTCCTCTGAAGGTGATACAGCCCTGAGTAATTCCTTGAACTGTTGTGCCTTCTCTCCACTCAACTTCCAGGTTTTCAGCCTAATCTCAGTCTACCTTAGAGGCTTCTTTGATCTGTCTTACAGTTGACTGTGGTCACCAGTGGTGTATTCTATGGGTTTACTGTTTCACTTGGGATAACTTTACAGTCTCTGATTATCTCCCAGTTGCCCTTTCTTTACCTTGAGAAAGTCTGTCTAAATTGCATGTTAACCACTCTTTTATGTGGTCTTGTGACTGTATCTGTTGGTGAGCCACTTAATCATCACCATTGTGTCATTTGCCATACAGAAACCTAGAATGACCTCTCATCCTTTATTCTCTGACAGTCCTGGTGTGGTTTTGGACGATTGTGCAGCTTAGCTCGCTTGCTCTGAGACTGCTGTATGTGCTATCCAGAACATCTACCAGGACAAAGTTACAACAAGGCTGCCGACCCATGCAACATTTGGGACAAGACTACTGATCACTAAAGAGACTATCACCTGCTTCAAAGGAGTCATCTTGAGAATAGTTCCATTGTTCTGCTCCTGGTGAGAGGAGAAGCAAAGGGATATTACTTCATAACTGCAGTGAGACCAGCACTAATAGGAGCCAGGTAGTAACCATCAGGTGAATCACCACTATTTATTCTTGGCAAACCCAGTTCTGTCTTCCCTCTAATTACTGCTAGATTAGCCACCATACGACCCATCTTCAGAGCATTACCTTATATATTTTAACCATAAATATTCAGTCTTCTCTGTAATAGTATCCTTCCAACCCCTGAGTACTACAACCAGAACTTATCCTTCATACTCTGGCAACATGGCTCAACAGTCTGCTCTCAGCCTGTCTGTGACTAATCTGATTTAAGTGTTCTAAGGTAGTATAGCAACTATCTAATGCTTACCAATTATTCAGTGCTTCTACCAATTGATAGTAACCTGCAAGAGATGTAAATATTTAAGAAACATGGAGGCAAACCTATCTCATCCCACTTTTGATAAGTATTATTCATCCATAAGACCACATCAGTACAATACACCACCATGCCTCTAACTTATACTGAGTGTCAAAATATAAATATGCCAAAACATCCCAGAATACACTAAAACAGCTCAGCCTTCAACACAGCAGCCAGCACCTACTACTACTGCACTCTCACATACTTATTTATATTTATTTACCAGGGTAGTGCACTGATCATAATGGACCATTTGAAGGCACACCCCACGTGAATAGGGTCACACAAGAAGTGTACAAAACATTTTTACAGATATACAAATATGCTAAAAAAATACACACACACACACACACACACATATATATATATATATATATATATATATATATATATATATATATATATATATATATATACAGATGCAAGGATATGCTGCAACATATAGTTCAAAAACAGTTAATGCCAAAACATGGAGGGAAAAAATGGAATTATGCTTAGCAAAGCTTTAGGGAAAGATGTAGCCATTATGTGAATTCCAAAATGGCTGCATATTGAGTAACAATTTAATTCTACTCTTCCAGTATGAAAACAGAAACTCAGCAAAGAAGGCCAGTGGACTTTTGTGTTTCTGGGTAAATGTTAGTAACTGGCTAGTAAATACATGGCCTGGATGCCAGGTAAAATGAAATACACAGGATCTGAAGGAAAATCAACTACAAAAGGTGAGAAAAAAAACACTTGACTGGGAAAAGTATTGCAGCTGTTCAGCAAAAAGCAGTGCACTCTCATAGGTTCATAGGCAGGTACTAGACTGTCGGCCCTAGGGCCTATACAAGCTTAGCCATAACAATTCCCTGGCTATTGTTTCCCACAAATATTTACTTTCCTGGACCCCTGTCTGGCAAGGCTACTGATGTGATCCCCAGGTGAATTTCTTATCTCCCATCCAATTGTCAAGGTTCCTCTTGAAGAGGGCCATTGAGGCACTCTGCCTGACATGTATGGGCAGCCTATTCCAGAGTATGGGGAGTCTCTGGGTCAAGAAACTATCCCTCCAGCATGTTCTATTCATCGTGATGACAAGGTTAAGATCCCTGGAGCATGTGGCTGAGAGGAATTGGGATTTCTTTAAGTCTAGCATGTCCTACAACTCTGGGTTTGACATGGCCTTGTATGTTAGGCAGAGATCGCCTCTGAGTAGGCTATATGTGACAGAGTATAGCTGGAGTTTCTTTAGACAGTCAGCATAAGGCATCTGCTTTAGGCCTGTGATTCTTTTTGTGAGGTATTTCTGCGGCCTTTCTAGTTGTTGCAGATGTCTTGTGAGGTACATACCAAATGGGGCATTGTATTCTATAATGGGTCTAATGAGGGATGAGTACAGAGGGGCAATGACCTCCTTTTTTGTGGATGAAAAGCCCTTAGTGATTAGGTGTGCCATGTTGCAGGATTTTCTAACTGTTGTGGCTATGTGGTTATCAAAGGTGAGACCACTGTCTACCTGTATCCCTAGGTGTCATCACACTTAAGGTGTTTAGTGTACTGCCACCTATGTGGTAGTTCACAGGTACATGGTTTTTCCCAAAGGGGACAACTATACATTTTTTGGCATTTAGCTTGAGCCCATGACTCTGACACCAGGCGTCTGTTTCAGTAAGGGCCTTTTGTAGTATATCCACATCATTTGGGGATTCAATAATGGCTCCCAGCTTGCAGTCATCTGCGAACTGTGTAAGCCAGAGTCCCTTAGTGTTGACCTGTACTTCAAAGAAGTAGATGTCAAAAAAGAGTGGTCCCAGGACAGAACCCTGCGGTACACCACTTGTCTTGAGCTGGATTTGAAGTTGGCTACTTTTACAGTGTGCGTTCTGTCAGAAAGCCAGTTTGCAACCCATCAAGTGATGTAGGGATTAATGCCCAGCTTAGTAAGTTTATCTATGATTCCAGAGTGGGGGGAGGATAGTGTTGAAAGCCTTAGCGAGGTCCAGGTAGGCTGTGTGAACCACCTTACCCTCATCCACGGCTCTGGAGACTGATTTGAAGAAGTCGATCAGGTTCAGGAGACAAGATCGGCCTTCACAAACCCAAACTGGGTGGGGTCCAGTGTTTGAAAGTTGCCAGTGTCTTTGTTTATAAATTCCATGATAGGTTCCGTGGTCTTGCAGATCAGGCTCGTCAGACTGATGGGACAGTAGTTCCTGGGATCAAAAGTGGATCCCCCCTTGTGGAGTGGGATGAGTGTAGCTGTGTGCCACTCTGTGGGCATGAAGCCTGAGGTGAGGCTATGATTAAACATAACAGGCGAGGTACCATTTCATTTTGTTAGTTCATGCAGTACACAGCCCAGGATATCGTCTGGTCCCATGGATGCTGTATTCTTGGCTTTGGAGAGTGTGTTTTTTTACCTGAGTGGCAGTGATTACCAGAATTTGGCATTCTTTCAGTATTGAGATTGGCCCTTTAGGGGGTGAGAAGAGGGTGAAGTTGGGACTGAGTCTATCTGCCAGGATGTTGGCAATATCCTTGGGATCAAGTGTATCTAGTGCCATTCTGTTGTAGGTCAAAGCAGATCTGAGTATTGCCATTTAGATTCTTGACATAGCTATAAGAATGCCTTGTGGTTGTCTTTGGAATCTTTGGCAATTTTGTTTTCGTAACTAGCTTTGGAAGATTTTATGATGGATCTCAGCTTTCTACTGATGCTGGTGAGGGAGTTTTTTGAATCCTGTGTTCTTCCTGTTTTCTGCAACAGTTTCTTCCTTCTGTTGTGTGGCTTGTTTATAGAAGGGGACCACCAGATTGGCTTACTTTTTTTAGAGGACAGTGTCTTGGTTGTATTTGGGATGGCTTGGCCCATGCACAAATGAATGTGCTCATACAGCACCTTAATGTAGGATTCCGCAGTTGAACTTCCAGTTCCTGTCTGCATGGGTGTCATGAAGTTTATTAATTCTGACTTGAGAAGCATGAAGTTGGCTTTGGAGAAGTTTTTTACAGAGGTTTCCTTAAAGGAGGGTTGGGGGTGGGATGTGGATGTCAAGGGTGATTAATTAGCTTATAGTCTGATCTGACCAACGAGGGGGTGACCACTGGTGTGGAGCATCGATCTCCCATGTTGGCAATGATCAGGGCTAAAATATCGGTACCCCTAGTGGGACT
Source organism: Protopterus annectens (assembly GCF_019279795.1). Taxonomy (NCBI): domain Eukaryota; kingdom Metazoa; phylum Chordata; order Ceratodontiformes; family Protopteridae; genus Protopterus; species Protopterus annectens. The sequence continues at coordinate 297,231,285 of NC_056751.1, forward strand.
ATGAATTAGTTGCCCTAGAGAGTTGGAATTTATGAATTCCAAGAAGTGTTGAGCAAAGGTGTTGGTACAGGAGTAGTTTTCCCAGTTAATGGCAGGGTAGTTGAAATCACCCAGTATGAGGGTGTTTGGTTGTATCTTAATATTTTCCAGTATGTTTAGAAAGGTGTAGTGGGAATCTTGGTGCATGGTGGGGAATCTGTAGCAAGCTACAGTTTGTATTGCAGTCTTACCTAGTGTTAGTTGCACCTGGAGAATTTCAGATGCATTGTGTTGGGCAATCAGCCTGGAGGTGTGAATATCCTTGGTGAATAGGGACACTCCTCCACCATTAGTGTTTTGGGCCTGGTTTGGTGGCCAAAACGTGTAGTATGAGTTGTAGCCTGGTATTGCAGGGATGCTCTCTGGAGCTTTGAACCAGGTCTCAGTTACTGCACAGGTATTGATGTTCTCCATTTTTAAGAGAGCCTCGAGAGAGTACATTTTGAGGTTTTGACTTCTAGCCTTGAGTAGCATTACCTTCAGATTTTGCTTGCTTGTACCCGTTATGGTGGTAGTTTTGTCCTTTGAACCTTGCCTAAAAAGGCACTATAGGGGTGGCAAGAACTTTAGCCAGTAACCTGAATCCTAGGGGCGACTGGTGCAAACCATGTCTTGCATAGCATTGTGGTTTGTCAATTGTGTCATCCCAAGCAGACAGATACTGGATCCCCTTGGAATGACACCAGAAGCTTAGCCAATTATTGAAGTCAGTCATTTTGTCCTTATACTGTGGTATCATTCTGGGTGATGGCAGGATGCCACTCAGGGCTAGGGTCATACCTGTGTGAGCTACATGATCCAAGAGCTCTTCCATGTCTCTCTTCATGTAGTTTATGTAGGTATGTCTCAAGTCATTCACTCCAACATGGACAATGACAGAGTCATATTTGTACCTGTGGAGTGACTTGAGTGCATGTGTTATGTGGCAGCTCCTGGCACCTGACTGGCAACTAACTGTAATTTTCTCCTTGTTCAGCCTGGTGAGTGGGACACCAGTGTGCATAACTATAGAGTCATCTATGACTAAAATGTTGGGTACGTTGTCTTGCCTTAGGGGCTGCTGTTAGGTGGCACACTGGTGTTGTGAGCTATGTGACGCTTTGGGTTGTGTTTGGGAGTGGTGTTTGTTTCCATTTCAGCTTCGGAGGTCCTTGTTGCTTGTGCAAGATAATAAGAGCCTCTGTATATGTGGGTTTTGTGTTGCTATGTGTGGGTTTTGGTGGTGTGGGTTTTGAAGGACTATGTGTTGTTTGGGGTGTTGTGTGGGTGTTAACCTTCTCTTCTTGACTGTATAGCACAATCTTGGCTGGAGAGAACTTCGCTCCCAGTTTGGTTATGTAAGTGCATCTCTCGCAGGTTGTAGTGTTGGAAGATAGGAGGAGAGGGTTCTCTGTGTACATGAGGTAATTGCTGCATTGCCTCAGTATGCCCAGATTCACCAGATGGACAGGAGAAATCACCGGAAGCTGACCCTTGGACATGCCTGGTTAGGTGCTTTCTTTGTGTAGTAGAAGAGCTGTTTTCCCTTAGTTTTTGGCAGGGTACTTGCAATTGTAGGTTGTCTAGTGCCTACGACTATTTTCTCCTTATTACCAAGGAGATGTGAGTGCTTGTAACAAATTAAGGCTGCATATTGCTTTTTAATGAGTTTTAGAGCAACTGCTAGTCACAGGTATACAGATTTTAGTGCTACTGCTGATAAACTAGCTAGTTCTAAGGGAAAATTTGAAGAGCAGACTTTCTGGCCCAGGGAATAGTTTAACCTTAGCCCTGCTGTGCGCAAATGCATGTATTTATGCCAGAAAGTTGAAATGGATAGAAATCAGCCCAAAATGCCCAATAAAATTGCAATTTCAGAGCTGGAAACCACTCCTCTAGTGTTAGATAGGCAGTAGAATGCTCCCACTCTCACAGGTACAGCAGTAGGACCTCCCTCTACCACAGCAAGGTCTGGATAGCTCTGAACACTGAAACTAAAGTCCTGAAACCAGCAAACCCTGGAAACTGAACTATTCTAGTTGGGAAAGTAACAAACAAGATAGATTTGTTTTTGGTTAAATCAGGCTAAACAATGCAGTTATACAGTAAATAACCAGAGAAAGGCTAATCCACTTGAGTGTGTAGCTCAGAACAGTAAACTCAATTAAAAGTTTTGCAAAATTAGAAATTTGAAAATTTAAACTTTTTTAATAAAACAAGGCAAGTGCACAACTGGAAAATGACTTACAGGCAGAAATACAGTGAAATAAGTAGCTAGTCTACTTTTTAAGCTTTCTGAGAAGTACAGGTAATCAAAACAACCTAAATCAGCAAAAATTAGAAAATTCAGCAAAAAGTACGTGCAGTTAGCACAAAAAGTCTCTCTTTCTTGTTTCTGGTGCTGTAGTAGTCTGCAGGATGCCCAAACAAGATCTGCTAATCTAAAACAAGCTCAAACACGTGCAAACGTACGTATTTATGCCAGAAAGTTGAAAGGGATAGAAATCAGCCACAAATGGCCAATAAAATTGCAATTTCAGACCTGGAAACCACTCCTCTAGTGTTAGATAGGCAGTACAATGCTCCCCATCTCACTGGTAAAGCAGTAGGACCTGCCTGTACCACAGCAAGGTCTGGATAGCTCTGAACACTGAAACTAAAGTCCTGATATAACTTCCAATAACCTAGAGGAATTCATATGATAGCTGTACACAGACCTGGTTAAAATAAATGAAACACTGAAGGAGTATATCAATGCAAACAAAAGGCTGGGAAAAATGGAAGAAGCTTTAAACAGATTGTGACTGTGTGAGGTATTGCCAGCTGTGCCAGGAGAAGTAGGGCAGTTAATGTGTAATATATGCCAGTATAGCTAGTTGGAGTTTTGTAAAGAATTATATGTTATTTGTGTATCAAACTGATTTGTACAGATGCTTGTGTTGAAAAATGTATTTGTAAACCTGCATGTGTTAAAATTGTATCAACAGTGTGTCCTGCTGGATGGAAATAGAAATGTACATGTATAGCAGACTGTACTGTTGCAACTGTGGAAATGAATACATTGCAACAGAGAAGAGGTTAAGCTCAGCTCCAACTAAGTTTGAAAAACAGTATGAAGCTAAATGACTTCATTTAGGCCATAAAGATTGTATGTTACGGTTCTGATTGCAGCCAGAGAAAGGTTTATTAGCTCCTGCAGGACAAGTGGAAGTGTTTTATGACTTCCAGAAGCTGCAACAGATTTTAGCAATAGCTCTATCTGTGTGTATGGTAACACACATGTGCGAGATTCTGGTTCAGTTTCCAGTAATGGGGGTAGTATGGGGACCAGAAGTCAGATGACCAGATGCATGTGATATTGTTCTGTAATCCATCACAAAAATGTTTTAATATTAGATGAGATTGAAGTCCCAGAGCACTGTGTTTTTGAAACCTAACATAGAAGGCTCCCTCACCTATTTCATCTTGCCTTGCTCTAGTAAGTGACCAGGGAATAGTAATTCTTAAGATCAGTCAGGAAAATATAGCGACATTAGTTAAGTACTGTTTTTCTGTATCTGTTTGAATCTATTCATTTGTGTTTTAATATTTCCTGTAATTGAAACTCTAGTGTTTATTGCAAATATATATTTAGTATTTTTATGTGCTGTTATTATTTATTAATAAATATATTTAAACTTTTCATTGTGGCTGGTACTTTAGAGAATATTTTAACCTTTGCGAGTACTTGTATCTAGTTGGTGACTGTGACCACTCCTGATAGCCTTACTGCATTGGTCAAAACGCTACCATTTTTTTATTAATATTAATTTCACTCAGTATAATTGGGTACCCTTGTAAGAGTTTTAGTGTAGCTGGCTTTGGAGTGTCTGGTGGCAGTAACTACCTTATATTTGGGCAGAAGGGAGCATAGCTAGTAAATCTGTGCCAGCCTGTGTGTGTGTGTGTGTGTGTGTGTGTGTGTGTGTGTGTGTGCGCGCACGTGTGAAAATCAAATCTGAGTGTATGTGTCAGCTGCTCGGAGCAGGGACACAGAGCACTGGTTTCCCAGAGAGGGTGCTGGAGAACTTCGCTTGGACCCTTGACTGAGGATTCAACTCTACAGCTCTGCCAGTGGCGAATCTTATTGGGGACCTAGAGAGAGAGCGAAAGGAATCCAGACCTGGACTGAGGATGTTCCCTTTGCTCTCTTAAGGGAAATTATGCTTGATGCAGAGAGCTACATCTGGAAATACTGTGCATCTGGTTTTGTTCCAAGTGAACATTCCTCTCCAGTGTCAGTGGTGCAGATTCAGGCATCTTGATTACTGGCCCAGAGAGGGGGTGTCGCACAGATATTCAGATGAGGTGATAAAACTGCAAAAATCCGAGGTCGAAATGAAGAAAAGCCTTGCTTGAATATGAGACTGGTCAAGAAGAGATGTTTAAAAAATAATAGAATTAGAGGATGGAGCATGTAGAGAAAACCTGAGTTTTCAGCTGTACCAGAGAAGCAGGAAGGAACAGACTGTATTAATTTTATGAAAGCACAAATAAGCAACTGGACTGGTGTTCCACAGCAAGAGTTAACTCATTCCCTCCAGTACAGCTCTTTTTAGTTCGTACCTTTAACTCCCTGTAGGTGTGGCTTGAGCCCTTAAAAAATAAGTTACCTTTTAGTTCAGACAAATATTCATATCTCTGGAACCGTAAGTGTTACTAGAAAACTGTATTTGGCAGACTGTTCAGGATAAATTAATCTTTAAATTAGTGGCATTTATTCAGTTTGATGCTTTTAAACTGGAATTTTATAAGCCAAAATAAAGGTAGTGAATATTAATTTTATAATGCTGTATAGACAGCTTATGATATCTCGGTAACCATTCAAGCAAGCCACATTCTGCCAGCAAGATTTTCTTCATACATCTGTGAGGTTTCATGTGAGGCTATGCATTTCTGTCTGTTACCTGAATGTTGAAGATGTTTAGCAAAATATGAAAACTATTACAATATAAATAAACAGTGTACAAATAATCAGTATCTCTCTAACTGCATTAGACAGCAGTTAAATATCAATACAGTTGTTTGCCATCATGTATGCTTTTTTTAAACACCTTTATTGAATTATCACTTGTGTTGCAGACAAATTTACTTTTAAACAAAAGTAATCAAACTATATAAAAAATAAACATTAATGAACATACTTCACACGTATTGCTATATATCATATAACCTAAGCAACATTACATAAATTATTCAATTCCAGCCCTTTTTTTAAACAAGTAACATCTTAATTAAACCATTACTTACAACATAATCAATCATACATTTGTATAAATGACAACAAACCACACCTACACAATCCTGGTTGCAAGCATTTTATATCATAAACCATACTGACACACTCCCAGTTGCAAACATTATACATCACTTATAATCTACCCAATCATATTCAGTCAAACATTACAAAACTCATTTAAGTCCTGCCTTCTTTTAAACCTCATTCCTCCCCTGTATGTATTACTGCCACAATTCCCATTTATTCCTATGTAGTTTGTCCGACCCTTTTCTAAACATCTCTGTTCCAGTTGTTTTGTTTCTGTTACTATATTCACTACTTCTAATGTAGTTGGTTTAGGTTGTAATTTCCATTTTCTAGTTATTGCTTTTTTGGCAACCACCATAATTAGACACAACAAGTTCTTACCATGTCTAGGAAATTCCGATTCTGGATCATAGCTCAGAAAAATCATCTCCCTTATCACACCAAATCTTCCCGCCCAGCATCTCTGACAATGCATCCCACAGGGAATACTTAGTCTGCCAACCCACTGCACTCCCAGAAAATATGTTCCCAAGTACCTCTTTCCTCCCTGTCACACCTCCAACATGTGCTGTCTACGCAGGAAAAATTATCTGGAGTCTACTTGGGGTATAAAATTATCTATGTAAACATTTCCAAGCAAAAATCCTAAATCATCTAGATTTTGTTGCATATTTGGGAAGCATACATATATCCTTCCATTGTTTTTGTGAATTGCTTTTCCAGTCTCTCTTCCCAATGTTTTATAACCTTCTCTGATTGACTCTTATAGTTACCATGCAATATTTTTTATGCTCTACTAATTATTTCTTTTTAATGGCAGCTTCTGTTCTAGATTCTTCTAAAAACTCTACCACTGGTGATCTTTCATTTAGGAACCCCCTATTTCATTCTCTTTGCCTGCACACTGATGCCAATCCTTGATAGGGAAGGCAATCTCTAACCTGCAGTCCAAATAAATTCTTGGCCTGTTCCCAATCTGTTACTTCATTTCTCTAGTTATTTGCTCCCAGTACCTTGGTTTCTTTGCCAGTTTTCTCCAGTAAATTCCAGCCCACTCTTGCCTATTGTCAGTATCCCTAATTGCAGTCATCCCTATTTCAAAATCTACTTTCTCCATTCCCGTGTTGGCTTAGTTCTTAGAATAGGTTTTCTGCTACTTTATGGATATAATAATCTGTATGATTATTGTAATTCTCCTTAAAGGCGTATGTGTTTGAAGATTAAATCTTATGATACCTTGTATGTAGCATGCTTTTGGAATTATTAATGCAAATATGAACAAACAATATTTGATGCCTAGAAACATCAGTAGGAGATTAAATACAGAAACGCTTGGAGGCGCACTCAGCTGTAATGAGTTTATTGAATGGGTGCATTATGTGTATGCGCCAAACCTGGCTATGAGAAATTATCTTAGCCCTTTAATAGTAAAGATGCAATCCTGCCAGCAGCAGAAGTTGATTCTGACAAAACTTTGGCAGAAGGGCAAAGTACTAGGCAAAAGAGGAATACATTTATTTCAGTATTTAGGGAATGTCGAGAAGCAGCCATGAGATTCAAACTGCTGTACCCAGCTATCTTCAAAATATTCTTCCATGGAGAGACAAAATCATTTTTTCATGAAGTATATGCTAAGGAGGAAATATAAAATTTGTCTAACAAAAAGTGAGCTGTGAAACAGAAGGAGAGTCTGCTTCTTATTCTTCTGGTAATAAAGACTACAGAGAATGTGTGCCAGTGAAACCTTTCAATGTTTCAATGGAAAATGCTGTAGCAAAGGAAGGGAGCACGAGGGTTGACTAGAAGTGTATTTTGGAAATGAAGCAGACACAGGATTTGGGAGATAAATATAAATAAAACCAGTAACTTAGAAATTTACAAATGTGGGATTAAAAAGAATATTTGTGAAATATGACAGAACAAGAAAATTTGGAAATATTGGATTTTTTGGGACTTTGTTGAACGTGTGGGTGCTCTAAAGTATATACCCTATTTCATTTTAATGTTCAGAGAAATACTTAGGGGAGGGGAAGAGGAAAGAGACAGTTAACTTTAAGTAAAACATTTTTTTTCTTAATAGTACTATTTTTATAGTGTATGATTTTTTCTTTGCATGCTATAAAGTAAGTTTTTTTTAATTGTTTAAGTGTAATGGGGAACAGACACTCCTGTTTTTTTTTTCCTTTTCTCCCTGCTTCTCTTTCTCCTTGTTCAGTTTTAAGAAATGCAGTGTAAAAAAATAACATGCTTTTTTCTCATTCTTGCACTGGGGGAATAACTTGCTTAAGGCCCTCTGCTTGATCTAGTAACAAGTTTTAAAAGAAAACAAGTAAATAAATAATATTGAATATTATAAAGCTTTAAATGTATGCTTAGCAGCAATTCTGTATCTGGTACTCATGCCATTGGAGACAATCTAATAAAGAAATTGCCTGCAATCTGTTAAAGAGAAATGACTAGGGAAAAAAGAGAAATTAGCTGAGATAATGTTCTCTGAAAGCATTCAGGTGTTTTCCCAGCTGTGAGAACTGTAAAGATGATACAAAATAACAGTATCTAGAAGAAGCACAGGCTGCACCATGCATTTTAGCATGGATGACCTTTCTTTTAGGTTAACTCAAGTCTATCAGTGTGGCTGTCAGTATGGGTCATTTTTTCCGGTTGGGAGGGTACAACTTCAATATTTGAAGATGTATATTGTTTTTGTGTTAGTATTAAGCTAATTGGTTTTAGGGTGTGTGTGTTTCATTTGAGGGCTTTCAATAAAACAAAAAGTTTTATAAGAGGTGGCATAGGCTCAAATGGGTATGACAAGAAACAACTGTATAAAAGTTCAACTTACCAAACATTGTATGCATGTAACTCAAAAGTTCGAACTAGACTTATAACAAAAAAGCTGTTATACATAAAAGGTGGGAATACTAACGGTTTAATACAATTAATCTTTCTGTAATGACTTTAAATGTTAGTGGTCTCACAAATAAATACAAAAAGAGTAGTGAACCATATTAAAAAATGTAGAGTGCAAATGGTTATGCTACAGGAGACGTGCTTGGAAAGAACTGAACATGTGGATTTGATATAAAGGTTTTCAGCATAGTTATTCAGTGGAATACCTGGTACAAAGGAAAAGAGGAGTACTTATACTAATTGCAAGAGAATATCCAACAGTGATAGAAGAGGATAAAAGGATAATAATGGTAGATTTGTAGTACTAAGGGGCTACTGAGAAGTGAGGAGGACTACATTGCCATAACATTGCCGTGTATTTCTATTCCACCTAAAACTGATGTAATGGAGCTTAAGAAAATTCTGGGAAAAATAATCAGCTTTCAGCAAGGAATATTACTTATAGGTGTGGACTGGACTTTAGTTTGCAGCAGTGAAGATGCATCTGTGGGGCCCAGAACAGAAAGTATAACAAAGGAGGGTAGACTTTTGAAGAAAATTATGAAAATATTTGGCATGGAAGATGAGAATTCAGTACTAGGAGTTAGGGGTGAATTTACATATTCCCCAAGTTACAAAAACTGGGCTAGCCTAGACAGAATTTACATTTCACAGGAACATGCGCAATTAAATGAAGGTCTTGATACGCACCCAATAACTATTTCAGATCATGCACCAGTAGTAACTAAAATAAAAACACAGGGTAATGAAATAAAAATGAGGCAGTGGCACTTTCCCACCTGTCTGTTGAAAAGAGAGGCATTTAAGGCTGTTAGAGAAGATGGAAATCTCTCTTGAAAATATAGCTAGGGAGTGGGATAAAATTAAAATGGAGTTTAAAACTGGGGTGGAAATAAAAGAAAGGGAGCAATGGTTAAGAAGTACCATTAATTATTTAGAGGGACTGACAAATGTTAAAGTATTCCAGAATAGGGCGGATCTCACAGAAGAAAAAGAAGAGAGGCAACTGCAAAATGCTAAACAGAAAATAAAGGATTTCGTCGATAATATGCATGAGTTTAGAAAGACTGCTGTTAAGCAGCTGTTTTTGATAATAACTCTTGAGCACAAAAACTTTTAGTAATGACTCAGACAACAAAGTAGATGTCACCAAGCTAAGGGAGCCTATAACAAGGAAGGTAACAAGATCATGTAGAGGCATTAGAAATGTTTTGAAAATTCTGTGAGAGTATGTATAAATTAGAGAAATATGGAAATTAAGAAAGGGTACAAATCGAAATGTTTATGGAAGAATTACACATGCCAATTTTAGAGGTAGATGAGGCTCAATTACTAACAGTTAAGATAGTAGGAGATTAGATAAAAATGATGCATAGCCAATCTACAGGAAGGTCCCTAGGAATAGATGGTATTCCTGTGGAAGTTTGGAAGCTAGGAGGGAAAAAACTGATAAAGATGTGGAAGGTTTGTTTAACAGTATTTTAAGAGGATGAGAAGTACCAACATCATGTAAGAAAGCAGTGGTAGGTGTAATATCTAAAGACGGTAAAGACCCATCAGATCCAGCTTTGTACAGGCTCTCATTTCAGTATTAAACCATGATTATAAAGTGTTTGTCTATAATGGCTAGAAGAATGGGAAAAGTAATGTCAAAACTGATGGATATTAATCAGTGTGGTTTTGTGGAGGGGAGGCAAACATTTGACAACATTAACAGAACATTGATGATCCAGAGGAAAGCAGAATGTAAGAAAATACCACTGTTGTTGGTGGGTCTTGATGCAGAGAATGCATTTGACAGAGTAAGCTTGGACGTTATGACCAGGGCAGTGGAAGCATTTGCATTCCCTGATAAAATTGTAATATTGATTAGGAGGATATTTCAGGGATCGGATGCAAAAATTAAAGTGGTTATGGCCCTCTTTGATAATTTCTGCTTGAGGAGAGGAACCAGCCAGGGGTGTCCTCTTTATCCTTTATTTGCATTATATTTAAAACCATTGGCAAAGAAAATAAGGAACTCAGAAATTCAAGGATATAATCCGTATGGTAGTCAAAAACTGGCTTTATTTGCAGATGATGATATTTTATACCTGACAAAACCAGAAAAGGGCATTACAGTGTTTTAGAACATTTTGAGACAGTTTCATATCTTTTTGGGATACAAAATTAAAGAAGCTAAAACAAAGGCAATAGAGATACATTATGGACCCACACACAAATTGGTTCAGCAATATCCATATTTATGGGGACATAATAAAATTAAGTATTTAGAAGTATGGATTAAAATGGTTCCAGTGTGGCGATTAAGGATATGTGGGAAGATCATAAAAAAGATAATACAGAAACTGAGAAATTGGAAGTTCTGTTATAGAGGTAGTAAGATACAAGCAGTTAAAATGTTTTTAGTCCCTTTAGTCTTATACACAGGTCAGGGTTATTTTATCAATCAAAGGAGAAGTTGTGTATAGCAATTAATAAAGAGCTGAAGGATTTTATTTGGGAGAGGAAGGTGGCAAGAGTGAAGTGGGATAAGCTAATTCTTCCAGTAGAACAAGGCACATTGGGATTACCTGATTTGATGGGGTATTTCAAAGCTATATAGTTTAAGCTTCCATACATAGCACAAGCAGAAACCTCTAATTCAATGTGGAAAGAGATGATGAGGAAATAGGGGGAAAGCTCAAGAAACGAGGAGAGACTGGGATTTTGGATGCAGATCTTTAAGGAGAATAACAATAATCATACAGAATATTCTATTCATAAAGTAGACAAAACTATTCTTAGAACTAAGCCAACATGGGAATGGAGGAAGGAGATTCTGCTGAGAGGGATGACTGCAGTTAGGAATACAGGCAAAAGGCAAGAGGAGGATGGAATTTATTGTGGAAAACTGGCAAAGGAACCAAGGTATTGGGACCAAATAACTACAGAGGGAAGGGTAATTGAATGGGGAGAAGCCAAGAATTTATTTGGACTGTAGGTCACAGATTGCCTTCCCTATCCAAGGATTGATATCCAAGCATAGGCAAAGAGAGTGAAATGGGGGGGGGGTTCCTAAACAAAAGACCAGCACTGGTAGAGTTTTTAGTAGAATCTAGAACAGAAGCTGCCATTAAAAAATGAATAATTTTGTAGAGTATATAAAATATTGTATGATAACTATAAGAATCAATCAGAAGAGGTTAAAAAGGATTGGGAAGAGACTGGTTAAGCAATTCACAAAGAAACAATGGGGGGGGTATATGTATGTCTCCCAAATATGCAACAGACTCTAGAAGATTTAGGATTTTTGCTTGGAAATATTTACATAGATATTTTTATACCGCAAGTAGACTTGAGAATTTTTCCTCTGGTAGACTGCAAATCCTGGAGATGTAATGGGGAATTGGGAACATATTTTCTGGGAGTGTAATGAGTTGGCAGACTTTAAAGATTCACTGCAGACTTCTCTGTCAGAGATACTGGATGAACAAATTGGTGCAACTCCAAAGCTGACTTTGGGCTCCTAAAAGCAGAGGTGGCTAACTTCATGGCACCCTTGCCAATGGAAAATAGCTGCATGACTGCCGAATCATACACCAGTGCACTGTACGAACATGTACATAAATGCATGGAACTAGGCATACCCAACAGAACCAAGAAGCTCTCCTCCAAAAAAAAGGAGGCCAATCTGGTGGGCCCCTGCCATTAACAAACTCTACAACAGAAGGAAGAAACTGTTGCAGAAAAAGGTGAAGTCCCAAGACTGGGAAAACTCCCTATTAGCCTCAACAAAAAGTTGAGATCACTCATCAAATCCTCTAAAGCCAGCTATGAAGGCAGAATTGTGGTAGACACTAAAAACAATCACAAAGCCTTCTTTAGTTATATCAGGAACCTCCACGGCAATACCCAGATTTGCTCTGAGTTACTGCACAACGGTACCTCCTATACTGAGCCAAAATATATTGCCACAATACTGGCCGACAGATTAAGTGCCAACTTTACCCCCCCCCCCCAAAGGACCAATCACAATGCCAAAAGAATCCCAGGCACCCAGCATTTACTGCAGCACAGGTTAAAGCTGTATTGTCCAAGGCTAAGAATACAGTTTCCATGGGACCTGATAATATCCCTGGCTGTGTTCTACATGAACTACAAAGTGAACTGGCACCACATCTGTGTGCCCTGTTGAGTCACAGCCTCACCTCAGGCTTTGTCCCTACCAAATGGCGCACTGCTACAGTCATCCCTCTCCATAAAGGGGGAGCAACTACAGACCCTGGGAATTATCGCCCCATTAGCCTGATGAGTCTGATATGTAAAGCTGTGGAGTGCATCATCATGGACCTGATTAACAAAGATATAGGAAATCTCCAAACTGTAGACCCCACGCAATTTGGCTTTGTGAAATGGAGATCATGCCTGCTCAACCTGGTTGACTTCTTTGAGTCGGTCACCAAGGCTGCGGGTGAAGGTGTGAGGCCTACAGCCTACCTTGATCTGGCCAAGGCCTTTGATACCATTCATCACTCGGGAATTATTGATAAACTCACCAAACTAGCCATGAACTGCTATATCACTAGGTGGGTTGCAAATTGGCTCACAGATAAGAACACACAGTGTTAAAGTAGTAGACTCCAAGTCAGACTGCTGACGAGTCATGAGTGGAGTCCCACAGGGATCGGTCCTAGGTGCTCTCCTGTTCGGCATCTACTTCTCAGACGTCCAGGCCAACACAAAAGGACTCTGGCTGACCAAGTTCGCAGACGACTGCAAGCTGGGAGCCATTATTAACTCCCCAAGTGATGCAGACATCCTGCAGAAAAGCCTCACTGAGACCAATGACTGGTGTTTAAACCATGGTTTTAAGCTTAATGCCAAAAAATGTATCATCATCCCCTTTGGTAAAAACTCAGTTCCCACTAATTACCACATCGATGGGAGCCCCTGAACACTGAAGGTGTTATAAGAGATCTGGGGACGCAGGTTGACAGCAACCTCTCCTTCGACCACCACATTGCTACTGTGGTCAGAAAGTCCTTCTGTATGGCACATCTCATTACCAAGGGTTTTGCATCCAGGAAGAAAGAGGTCATTGTCTCTCTCTCTTTCTACTCTTCCCTCATTAGACCATTCATTGAGTATAATGCCCCATTTGGCATGTACCTCACTAGACACCTGCAACAGCTGGAGAGGCCACAGAAGTACCTCGCAAAGAGGATCCTAGGCATTAAACACGTGTCCTACATGGACAGACTCAAAAGACTCCAGCTATTCTCTGTCTCATATCACCTACTTAGAGGCAATCTTTGCTTGACTTACAAAGCCATGTCTGACCCAGCTCTGTTAGAAATGCTACATCTAAAGAAATCTCAATCCCTCTGCACCACACGCTCCAGAGACCTCAACTTCATTACCACCATCAACAGAACATGCTAGAGGGGCAGATTCCTCACCCAGAGACTGCCCATGCTCTGGAATAGACTTCCCATGCATGTCAAGCAGAGCACCTCACTGTCCCTCTTTAAGAGAAATCTTGATGAGTGGATAGGTAATAGAAAGTTTACCCTGGGGATCTATTTTTCTACTTCATAGAGGCACTGGGAACTAACATCCGTCGGCCCGATGCCAGGGTACTTCTGTGGGCTAGGCTTGACAGGCTCCAGGGCCATTAGCCTAGTACACACCTATGAACTAGGGAAATTATTTTTCTGAGCTATGATACATAATTAGAATTGCCTAAACATAGTAAAGTTTTGCTGAGTCTAATTATGGTGGCTGCCACAAACGCATTTTATAGAAAATGGAAATCAAAATCTAAACTAACTGTACTAGAAGCAGTGAATATAGTAACAGAGATGAAACAACTGGAATTGGGATCCTTAAAAAAGGGTAAGAACAAATTACATAGGAAAAATGGGAGTTATGGGAACAATACATACAGGGGAGGAATGAGGTTTAAAAGAGTGCAGGACTTGAATGATCTATGTAATGTTTGACTGACAATGATTGGGTAGATTATAGTGATGTTGATGTATAATGTTTGCAGCTAAAATTATGATAGTATGTTTTGTGATGTAAAATGCTTGCAACTGGAATTATGTCTGTGTAGTTTTTCATTTATATGAATGTATGATTATTAAATTATCACTTATGACATAGGCAAAGATGTTTCTTGTTTAAAAACATGTAGTCATAATGACTGAGATGGCTTATACTATAAGAATAGCATAGCGTTATATAGAGAGGTATGAAGACATTAGAAAAGGAAAGTGAAAATAATTGGAAAAAATATACAATGGGGAGAAGACAGAGAAAAGGTGTAAGAGGCATGCAGAGGAAAGAGGAGTAGAAAGGAGAAGTATGAGAGAGATGCAAAGAGAAGAGGGAAGTAGGATGGATGCGAGGCAGTAAAGGGAATGACAAGATGTGATATGGAAGGATAAAACAGGGAGAGAGAGCTGCAATGTTCATGTAATGTGACCTGAGTGAGTGCAGCTGTAGTTTGCTTGGATGAAGAGGTGTTCCTTGAGCTGTTGTCTGAAGTCAGAGTACTTTTAGGCATCTTGGATTGAAAGAGGAATGGAGTCCCATAGTTTAGGTACTAGGCTGGAGAATGCATGGTCAGTGCAATAGAGTTTAATTTTTGGAGTAAGTAGGGTGGGCTGAGATTGAGAGATGCCCATGAGATTATATGTGGGGGGTTTTGGTGAAAATTTTGAGTGGGAGGGGATGATGTCTCAGGAGAAAGGGCTTCATGAGTTAATGATCCTAATAGGAGGTTGATTATCAGATGTACTGGGGGCCATTTATCTTTGGTGAGAGTTGGGCAGCGGTGCTCATTATTTGGGGGGGTTATTAATGAATCAGCAGATTTTATTGGAAATAGTTTGTAAGGTGATGGTATTTTTTTTTATTATTTTTGAGGCTGCAGCTATAATGGTTAGTCCTATGGCAGCTTTGGCTGGTTTGAACAGAACAGGTCATAGGTTGATTGCCCAGAATAGTAGTGTTGATCTTTTTGCATGTGTTTTGAATGTGTAGTTGAAAGTTAAAAGATTGGTCTTGCCGTATGTCAAGGTATTTGAAGGATGTGGTTATTACACTGTCACCATAGAAACTGTGTTTAATATCTTTAATATAAAGGAAGCCCAGGTGCTTTGGCTATTTTTTTGTGTGCTTCCAAATAGCAGTTATTTTGTTTTTGAGGGATTGAGTATACTTTTTTGGCTTATTAGCCACTGGTTGATGATTTGGATGTCATCTTGGAGTTGAGTTTGTATAACAGAGTGGGATTTGTTTGACCTGTAGATGACCATGTCATCTGCATAAAGAATTGCAAAATCTGAGGATGATCAGATGGGAGTTTGTTGATAAATATGGAAAAGAGCAGAGGGGCTGAAATGGAATCCTGTGGGACTCCTTTCATAAGAGGACATGTTTCAAAGGTGGTGGTGCCTACTTTCACCTTGAAGGATCAATTTCATAGCAATCCCCTAATAGTTGCAATAAAAGCAGGTCCAAGTCTGTAATGCCCACAAAGTCTGCTGCAATACAGGGAGAGATATCTTGGTCAAAGGTGACTCTGTAGTTAGGTATACAGACCCCATACTCCCCAGACTGGACAAGGTGAATGTTATGACCTCATTGAAATATGCCAGCCAGGAATTGAAGAGCCGTATCAGAAAATTCAAAGTGCAGTACAAACTTAAGGTTGCTACAGATACCAAAGAAAGGTATAAATCTTTCTTCATTTATGTCAGATAATTAACGTTCAACAATACAGTGAACTCATCTATAGCATCATGCATTGAATCCCAAGCATATAACCAATGTATTAGCAAATAAATTTAGTTTCCCTTGTAATCACTTTGGAACAATTACTAAAATCTTTTTCAGAGGCTAAAAATAATGTTTGTATGGGATCAGATATCATTCCAGACTGCATTCTTATCAGAGCTAAGTATGCACTTTCTGAGCTTCTCTTTAAACTGTTCATTATCGCCCTGTCCATAGAGTTTGCATCTGATGCTGGAAGAACAGCCAGTGTGACTCCTCTACAATGGCCCCTGTACAGACTCTGGCAATTCTAGGCCCATCAGCCTTATATGTAAAGCCATAGAATATCATCAGAGAGCTCATTTATGGAGGCATAGGGAACTTAAATGATTTATTTCTCACTCAATTTGGTTTGTGAAGGACAAGTCTTGTCTCCAGAACATAGTGAACTCCTTTGAAGATGTGGGCAGTTATAAAACTCTTTGCATGCTGCTTATCTTGAGCTGGCCAAGGTCTTTGACACTATCCCTCATGCTGGTATTATTGAAAAATTAAACTCCACGTAAGCCCCCTGCATTGTCTACTAGATTGCAAACTGCCCAGCCAATCTCAAGTAGTGAATGTTGCTGTTACCTTGTTTGAATGTAAAATTGTAACTAATGGATTACAGCAAAAATCAGTGCTGACCCCTCTCCTGTTTGGCATTTATTTTGCAAACATGCAGGTCAATACCATGGTGTAGTTGACTAAGTTTGCTGATGACTGCAAGCCAGGCATTATCTGCTTTTCCTCTTATACTAAACTGCTCCAAAAAGGGCTGGAATATGCACATACCTGGTGTACTGAAATGGTCTTGAGGTAAAAGCAAAAAAGTTCAGCGCATTAGTGTTCGACAAAAAAAGTTGTTCCTACGGCATGTGTTACACGTAGTACACCTCTTCAGAAAGATGCAATCATAAAAGGTTTGCGTTACATGGATAGCGGTCTCTCAGTCATTCATTCATTGTGTTTCCACCATATCTTGGCCAGTTAAGTTGCAAGGGAGTATTATTAAGATCCAAACACCTGTCTTACCACTGCACTATTCCTTCAAATATCCCAGTGAATTAACACAACTTTCCTTGTATTCTGTAGTCTAGCACCTGTTCCAGGGAGACCTGTGTCTCACATTGTGAGTCTTGAAAGACTCAATCCTAATTGATCTCCTATCTCTTCACAAAACTAGTGCCTCTGCAAACATCCATATTAGGGACCTTAGTTTACAACAACAAATAAACAGGTCTTACTGGAGAGAGAGAGGTTCTTAACTCAATATAATCCTCAGCCTATGGAATAAGTGGTACTTTCTTATTATAGCAACCTTAGTGATCTAGTTATGTAAGCAGTAATCCCTGAACTGCATCGTCCAAGACCATGAATCACCGGTGCCCTGAGTCTCTCGAAAGAACACACAGCACCGCTGTTCAGTGTGGACTGTAAAAGGGAAATAGATATGCCTTCCTTGAGGGTATATTACATGGGGTTTCCATTTACAAATATAGTGCATTCCTCTGTTAGGCATTGGGGTGCAAGCATTTACTGCTTCTGAGGGGGATAGTTTGGATGGAAAACGTAATTGCCATTTCTCACATTTTGCTAGACAGGCCTCAGCACTTAAGTTTTGTAAAAGACTGTATTCTGGTAGTCATTAGTCTGTGGCTCCAACTTCTGCCACTCAGTTCACGCAAATGTTTGCTAGTAAACGAAAAAAAAAACAGACATTAGCAGTGATAAAAAAGGTGTTTTTCAACATGTGTACATTAAAAATCTTAGATGTTCAGAAAGAGGGGCTTTTTGTAAGATTAGAAGATTTTGAGGTTACATTTCACGCTGATGTTGAAGAGATGTCTTACAAATAGGTCAAATTTTATGTCGAACATTAGTAAATTTAAAAGAAAAATGGAACATGGGACACTGAGCTAATCGGAGGAAGGGCACTGAGCAAACTTGGATCTGTAATATATATAACATTAAGTATCCTGTTTTTTTTGCTTATTTTTACGAGTTATTTATAGAACTTTTATGGTCTGCTGCATACTTTCCTAGCTAGTTTCACTGTGTGTGAGGTATTAACTGGAAATTGAATTGTCTATATTTATTAAGCATCTGTTTGGGTTTTTGCTCTGATTTCCTGCCAAGGAGTGTATCATATAACTTGTTTGCAGGTAAAATCTTTCTCTAGAGTCTCCTTGCTCCTTTATCTGTTTAAAACTTTCATTTAAAGGCTCACTGCTGCTTTTCTGCTGTGATAAACATTTCTGCAGTTTTTTTCTACCTAAGTAGTGTATGTATGTGTAGCATTGTCCATATTCAGGCTTGTGTTTTGGGCCTAGTTGTTTGTGGAGGCTGTGTGTCTGAGCACATGTTCAAGGCCATTTTAGTTTAACCAAAGACATATTGCATTTCAGTGAGAGGGGATTGTTTATGCTCATTGGCTGATTGGGGTTACCTGGACTACGGCTTGGAGTAAGCACCTCACTGGTTCTTTCAAGCTTTTTTTGAAGTTGTTTCAGGTTTCAGCTTTCTGTTACCTAAGAAGTTAACTTGTGAATGTTTCTACCATTTCACACTGAGCTTAATCGGAGGAAGGGCACTGAGCAAACTCGGATTTGTAATGTATAACATTGTGTCCTGTTTTTTGCTTATTTTTACGAGTTATTTATAGCACTTTGATTGTCTGCTGCATACTTTTCTAGCTAGTTTTACTGTGTGTGAGGTATTAACTGGAAATTGTCTACATTTATTAAGCATCTGTTTGGATTTTTTGTTCTGATTTCCTGCCAAGGAGTGCATCATATTGTTTCCCCACCCTCCCTTCCTATTGCTATCGTGTTCTTATACTTTGGTGGCTTTGCAGTTGCCCGCCCCTACTGTAAATTTGATCTGGGACACTCCTCCCAGCCTAGTGTCATTACCTCATTCTTACCAAATCCAGGGAGAACATTTGAGAAGGCCAACCCACTTAGTTTCTGCTCCTCCTTTCCCTTTTCCACTTTACAAAAAAAAATTCTAAGCTTGCTTCTTGCCTTTCCTGTAAGTAGTCTAGTCCAGATACAGATTTGCTGTATCCTGGGCTGTTTGTAAGCTTCTGAGCCCTCAAGCCTTTCTGTGTTGGAGGAAAGCCTTCTAGCTTAATTTTGTTTCTTAGAACTAGCCATTTTTTTAGTTTCAGCACTTGAATCGGTTTCTTTGAGCTCAGCACTTGTTCAGAACTCATTGTAAGCACTAAATAAGCTACAAATTACTACAGCACTCAACTTTCCTCACTTGTCTAGAGGAAAACAGTTTTTAGTACTTGATAAATAAGCACCTATCCAGGCATGTCTAAGGGTCAGCTCCCGGTATTTTCTCCTGTCTACCTGATTAATCTGGGCATCTTGGGGCAATGCAGCAGTTGCCTCATGTACAGACAACCCTGCCCTCCTACCACCCAACACTACAACCTATGAGAGATGCACTTATATAGCCAAACTGGAAGCAAAGCTCTCTTCACCCAAGACTGGACTAGACAGTCAAGAGGAGAAGGTAAACACTTGCATCACACCACATTCATCACATAGTCCCCCAAAATCTACACTACCAAAACACACAAATAGGAACACAAAACACACACCTACATTCACGGAGGCTCTCAATAAAAATCTGCCCAAGCAACAGGGACCTCCAAAACAGAAACGCAAGCAACCTCCACCCCCCCCCAACACGACCCAAATGAGACATAGCCCACAAACCCAGTGTGCCACTCAAGCACAGCCCATAAGGCATAACAACGTACCCAACACTCTAGTCATAGGTGACTCTATAGTAAGGCACACTAATGGTCCACGCACTAGGCTAAACAAGGAGAAAGTTACTGTCAGGTGCCAGGATCTGCCACATAATGCACGCAGTCAGGTCACTCCACAGCAAGTACAAATATGACTCTGTCATTGTCCATGTTGGTGTGAATGACCTGAGATGTACCTCCCTGGACTACATGAAAAGAGACATGGAGGAGCTGGCCGACCTTGTAGCCCAGGCAGTTATGACCCTAGCCCTGAGTAGAATCCTGCCATCACCCAGAATGATACTACAGTGCAAGGACAAAATTATTGAATTCAACAATTAGCTAAGCTTCTGGTGTAATTCTAAGGGGAATCCAGTATCTATCTGTCTGGGATGACATGATCAACAAACTACGATGCTTTGCCAGAGATGGCCTGCACCTGTCACCTTTGGGATTCCGGATACTGGCTAAGGCTCTTGCCACCCCTATAGTGCCTTTTTTAGGCAAGGTTCAAATGACAAATTCACCACCGTAACCGGTACAAGCATGCAAAATCTAAGGGTACTGCTACTCAATGCTAGAAGTCTAAACCTCAAAATGCACTCACTCGAGGCACTCCTTAAAATGGAGATCATCGACATCTGGCAGTGACAAGAGACCTGGTTCAAGGCCCCAGAGGGCACCCCTGCATTACCAGACTATAATTCATACCATACCTTTCAGCCACCTAACCTGGACCGAAACACTAAAGGCGGAGGAGGCGTGTCCATATTCATTAAGGATATCTACACCTCCAGGCTAGTTGCTCAGCATAATGCATCCAAGGTTATCCAAGTGCAACTAACTCTGGGCAAGACCGCAATCCATATTGTAGCTTGCTACAGATCCCCCACCATGCCCCAGGATTCCCACTCCTCATTCCTTGATACACTGGAAAATATTAGGGTACAACCTAACACCCTAATAATGGGCGATTTCAACTACCCCACCATTAACTGGGAAAACTACTCATGTACCAACTCTTGCGCTCAACATTTTCTGGAATTCATAAATTCCAACGGCTTGGATCAACTTATCCACACCCCCACCATGGGCAGTATTATACTAGACCTGGTCACTACCAACATGGGCACACACCAGACGTCAATTCCTCGGTCAGATCCGACCACAAGCTAATCACCCTAGCCATCCACATCCCGCCCCCACCCCCCATTAGGGAAGCCACTGTAAAAAATTTCTCCAAAGCCAACTTCATGCTTCTTAAGACAGAAGTGGAAAACTTCATGACACCCATGCTTATGGACAATAGAGGTACGACTGCTGAATCATACGCAAATAAACTTTATGAGCACCTACACGAGTGCATGGATCATGCCGTCCCTAACAGAATCAAGATGGTATCCTCCAAAAAAAGGAAGCCAATCTGGTGGTCCCCGGCCATAAACGAACTCTACAACAGAAGAAAGAAACTGTTGCAAAAAAGAGTAAAATCCCATGATTGGAGAAACAACCTGGTCAGCCTCAATAAGAAGCTGAGATCCCTCATAAAATCCTCCAAAGCTAGTTATGAAAACAAAATCGCCACTGATTCTAATGACAACCACAAAGCATTCTATAGCTATGTCAAGGATCTCAATGGCAACACTCAGATCTGCTCTGAGTTACAGCACAATGGCACTAAATATACAGAACTAGCTGATATTGCCAACATCCTGGCAGATAGGTTCAGTGCTAACTTTACCCCCCTCTCATCCCGGAAGAATCCAAAGTTCTTGTAATCACAGCTGCGCAGGTAAAAAACACTCCAAAGCCAAGAACACAGCATCCATGGGACCTGACAACATCCCAGGCTGTGTTCTACATGAACTACAGAATGAACTGGCACCCCACCTAAGTACCATGTTCAATCATAGCCTCACCTCAGACTTTGTGCCCACTGAATGGCGCACAGCGACGGTTAGCCCACTCCACAAAGGGGGAGCCACCACAGACCCCGGGAACTACCGCCTCATTAGCCTGACGAGCCTGGTCTGCAAGGCTATGGAATGTATCATCATGCAACTTATAAACAATGACACTGGTAATCTCCAAACTCTGGACCCCACCAAGTTCAGGTTTGTAAAAGGCAGATCATGTCTTCTAAACCTGATAGACTTCTTTGAAGCGGTCACCAAAGCCGTGTAGATGAGGATAAGGTGGTTCACACAGCCTATCTAGAGCTCGCCAAGGCTTTCAACACCATTCCCCACTCTGGAATTATAGAGAAACTCACTAAACTAGGTATAAATCCGTATGTCACAAGATGGGTTGCCAACTGGCTCACTGACAGAACCCACACTGTGAAAGTAGCAGACTCCAAATCCAACGTCAGACCAGTGACAAGTGGAGTACGCAGGATTCAATCCTGGGTCCTCTCCTGTTTGTTATCTACTTCTCTGAAGTACAGGCTAACACAGAAGGTCTTTGGCTAATGAAGTTCACAGATGACTGCAAACTAGGAACCATAATCAAAACTCCTAACGAAGTGGACATCCTACAAAAGGGTCTCACTGATGCATATGCCTGGTGTCAAAGCCATGGCCTCAAGCTCAATACCAAAAAGTGCATTGTCATCCCTTTTGGTAAAAACTCTGTACCCACGAACTAGCACATAGGCAGTAGTCTACTTAACACCAAAAGTGTGATGAGAACTTGGGACACAGGTGGACAGTAGTCTCTCCTTTGATAATCATATCGCTACAGTAGTTAGGAAATCCTTTTACATGGCACACCTCATCACAAAAGGTTTCTCATCCAGGAAAAAAGAGGTCATTGTTCCCCTCTACTTGTCACTCATTAGACCCATTATAGAGTACAACGCCCCTTTTGGCATGTACCGCACAAGACATCTACAACAACTGGAAAGGCCACAGAAATACCTCACAAAGAGGATTACCGGCCTCAAACAGATGCCCTATGCAGATCATGTAAAAAAAAACTCCAGCTTTACTCCGTCTCATATGGCCTACTCAGAGGCGATCTCTGCTTAACATACAAAGCTATGTCAAACCCAGAGCTGTTGGACATACTCCACTTAAAGAAATTCCAATCTCTCTGAGCTACATGCTCTAGGGACCTAAATCTTGTTACCACAATAAACAGAACATGCTGGAGGGATAGATTCCTGTCCCAGGGACTTCCCATACTCTGGAACAAACTACCTATCTGTATCAAGCAAAGCTCCTCATTAGCACTGTTCAAGAAAAATCTTGATGATTGGATGGGAGATAGGAAATTTACCCCAGGGATCAATTCTGTGGCTCTGCTCGACAGGGTACAGGAAAATAATTTTCTTGGGTGGCGAAAGCCAGGGTACCTTTTGGCTAGGCTTATATAGGCCCTAGGGCCTATAGCCTAGTACCTACCTATGAACCTATTTGAGTGCAAAAATCATAGCAGTGGAGGTACGATTAAAGGCTGCTTAGCACAGAAAATGTGTTACACAGTTTGAAAAAGGGAAGCTCAGCTGCTATAATAAGGAAGTACCAATCAAGTTACCACTACAGTTCAAGCAAAGTGCTATGTTGTCTGTCTTCAAGGCTAGCCTTGGTGATTGGATAGGTATACTTAAATTTACACTAGTGTTACTTTATGTAGGCCTGCTTGATTTAGGAGGTGGACACTATTAAAGGTGACTAACTTAAGTGTATTTCCTTAACTCATTACTTAACTTATTACAGCCTAGTGATGCCTCCTGCCGTTACTGTTACATCCTCATGACACCTCCAGATATCTAATACAGTCTATTCGTATTTGTATTAATAATTCCTGAATTACGCTACATACAAGCCAATGAAAGATTTTATCTTAGTTTACATGATGAGCAATACAGCTGCACTTATATTTATTCTCTGCCCAGTGGTACTGAAGAAATACTAAGCATTGTTCATATGCTGTCTGTTTATATTGTCATAACGTTATCTCAAAAACTAAGTTACACAGACAGAACTGCATAGCATTGTATGAAAGATCATAGCCGGATACATGAAGTGCTGCTTGACAGTATGTGTGTACCCTGTATGATTACTGAGATATTATTGGTTTACAAAATACTGCAAAATTAATTTGCACTGTTTGTTATGACTTATAAAACCCAGTTTAAGTCCAAGAATGTAATTGCCAATGAACTGTTAAAATAAACATCTCTTTAATAAACCGTACTTTTCCAGAAATATGAACATTGGTAATGAAATGTGAAGACATAACATAACATGACTTTGTGAAAAAGCTCAGGATGCAGTTGTTGGAAGTTGCTAGTGCAAACCTTCAGCGCTCCATTGGAGTGAAGGAGTTGACAGTGTGTATATGGCTTGATCTCTAATGATTCATTTGATTGCTTGCCTAGGATTGTTCTTATTGTTCTATTAATGTCCGGGATTGTTTTGCAATCCATAGTTTGCTGGTTTCAAACATCCCCAGTCCCCACCTGATACATATTTTAAACTCTCCTTCAGTTCTTGCCATTTATGTATCCCTATTTTGCAAATTCATACAATTTTCCCTAACAAACATGCACAGTGTATGTATTTTTTTCCAGAGTACAGAGTGTAGTGCTGTTGTCTGCTGCTATCTGACAGGTATTTGGCATTTGAGTAAATGTTCAGTGTAGTGTTGAATTATACAGTGTAGATATGTGTGTGTATGCTTCCCTGAGATGCCCTGACGTCTGCAGTTTAATGGAGATTTTGTTCATGAATCTTGCTAATGACAGTGCTATTCAACAGGCTGGATCTGCCATGTCCATTTAAGATACTGCATGCTGTGGTATATAATCCACACTTATTTCTGTATCTTCCTGACTGTATATTTGACCAAGAAAAATATGTTTAAAAGCGTACAGTGTAGCTTCTTCAGAAGTACAGCTGATGATAAAAACTGAAACCACCTTCTGAATGGCTTTCCTTCAAATTCCAGCTGAGGTGCACACTTTGCCATTTCTGTTTATATGTACTTCATAGCTATGCACTCGTACACTGAAGTATAATTAGCAAATGTTTGCGTACCCTGTAAAAACAGTAACTTTCTTAGTGTCGACATAGCTGACAATGGTCACCTCCCAATCAACATGTTTTGTTTCTTGTTTGGTTGATATAAGGCTGCATGACAACACATGCATTACTGCTTCTCAGCACTTTGTTTTCCCACTTCAGTTCTCAGCTGAGATGACTTTGAGTTCATAGCCGGCCTTAGGCATAGGTCAACTAGGCGGCTGCCTAGGGCGCCGCTCTAGCAGGGGCGCTTTTCTAGTATTTATTCAGTGTAGGTAGACCAGGATGGGGGCACGTGGTGGTGGTGGGGGTGCCGTGGAGCCCTTTTGCCTAGGGCACTAGTTGACCTAAGGCCACTCCTGTTTGAGTTTGTATGTTTTACATCTCTGCATTGTTTTTTGCCGTGTGCTCAGTTTTCTCTCAATTCCCAGAGATGTACTGGTGGTTTTCCATATTTACCTATAGGTGTGTATATGCATGCTTATATATGAATGCTCTAAGATTGGCTGACATCCTTTCCGGAGTTAGTTTCTCTGCCTTGTACCCACTGAATACTGAGACAGGCAGCAGCTCCCACGCGACACTGAAATGGATAAAATGGGTAATCAGAAAATGAATGAATTCGATATATCCCTTTCAAGAGGACACTAAGGAGCTATGCTTAAGAGGGGAAGACTTTGCCTAGAAGTATTTATTTAAAAGTTTAGGGGTTGATTGATTCTGACCTCAGGTTATTGGCTAGCTTGGAGTAGTCTGTGGACATATACCCTAGTATTTACTTAAGAATCAGTATCCTGTAGAGGAGTGACAAAAGGCAGCTCCTCAGTCTTTTGCTGCCTTTCTTGGCTCTGGCAGACATGTGGATATCAAGGAGTCAGACAGCTATGTACAGTGAACATTTCTCTCAACTTTATGGGAGTATTTGAATATTTCTGTTTTTATATTGCATACCTTGAATAATTATTACTTTTTTTTTAATAATTTCCTGTTTTTGAACACCGCCTGTCTTTTTTATCATCTGTTGCTGTTAAGATTGCATGTCTTCCGTTTCTGTGATCTTAATGTGCTGCTGTTGCGGTAGTGTTGGTGAGGCCAAAAATTAATTTGAGCACACAGAAAAGTCTTCTTTTCTTCTTAGTCTTCCTCCTCTCTGGGACTGCTTGTGATCAGAATTCACAAGTATACCCAAACAAACATTCAGAAGTCATCTACACAATCTTAACTTTCTAGCAAAAGATGTATATGTCATTTGGCATCACTGAATTGATGCTGAGATATCCAAACTTGTAACCACAAACTGGAACAGCTGCAGTAGTTGAGCCCGTTTATTCACAATACACAGGTACAAAAGATAAAAGCGTTACAAATAAAAATTTCAAGAAATATCCCATATTTTTGGGAAGAAAGCGATTAACACACAAAATATATTTCTTGAAGTTTTTATTTGTAACATTTTTATCTATTGTACCTTTGTATTGTGAATAAACAGGTTCAACCACTGCAGCTGTTCCAGTTTGTGGTTACAAATCACTGAACTGATGTTTGTTTTCTGCAGCTCATTTCTGCACAGAGTGTTTGCTCTGTGTAATCTGCTCTGTTTTCTTACATGCAGAAACATGTGAAATTGCTTTGTTATTTTCTGTTGTGTGTCTCATTATTGTAGATCTCATTTGTCCATCCTTTGTCAGGTAATAATTATATATATATTTTTTATCAACAAATTGGTCAAGTCTTGGCTGAAGACTGACCATCTGGATGAGCCTACATATCTAGTTAATGCATGAATTAAGTGAAATCCATTTTGCATTTATTTTTTATTTTTTTGAAAATTATAGATGCATCGGTTTTGAGTTTAATGAAAAGAAATTAACTGAAGGATAATCCCTACTGTTTGCTGTCTTCTCCTGTCATTCTGTACTAAAATTGTCATCATCATAATTTTAATCATTCTTTACTAGATAACTTGGATAGTTGTGTAATGTATCAATGGAAGTAGCATAAAATAAACAATTTATTGTGTCTTGCACAGTAGCAGGGTATTAAATAAGTTAAATTGGAAGTGTTTAATGTTGTTTGATAATAGAAATATTAACAGAGGGTGATTTAATATGTGCATTCCAGAATAAACAGAGAAACATCCTAAGAATAGGCATCCACTCTCTGGGATCACCTTTATGGGGCGATGACATATGTTGCAGTGACAACCCTCAGCATGTGCACAGTTTTACCAAGTTTCTGTATGGTCTTCGAAGTCTTCTGAGAACATCACTGTCTGCTTGCATTGTAACAGTACCAGCACATCTAATTCAGGTAAGATACTTAAAGCTGCTGTTTTGTATTTGAGATTACGCATTATCTACTTTGAATGGTGAAGTATCATGTATCATTCCTTGATCTTTATAGTTCTGTTTTTTTTTTTTTGAGTTTTTTGAAGTCAGGATATGTAAATTATTTCAAGAAGGCTTCTGTGCTATGTACACAGATACACATTGTAAGGCCACGTTCCTCTCAGGAATCTTTAGTTTCTTAGCCATCATATATGATCTGTTCATTCTCTGATATATCCCACTTGATCTCATTATTCTTTGATCTAGTATTAATTGATTTGGCAAAACTGAATATAGTTGAAAATCTTGGACATTCATAAAGATCATTCACTCTTGAATATTGTAAGTAGCATTGAGAAGGTGATCCCATACATAGTTCTGTCAAGCCACAATTTACAAAAATATGTGCAAAGGCATTAGACCTGGCTGAGTCAGGAATGGTGTACTGGACAATCCAAAGGAATACCCAAGGCTCAACACAGTGTTGTTGTGCTTGTTTGTCTCCTCCTTAAGGCACACATATGACTGTTGGATTTGGGTAGATGTACTGGTATTACATTTTTGTTCCTGTTGGTTAGGTTCAGAATTTTGTTTGATACAGGGAGGTCAGTCGTATTTCTAATATGCCACACTTACCCATTTGTTGCACTGGTTGTGGCATGAAATGTATCTTACTCCTCTTTTACTGTAGCAGTGCATGCCATAATATACTTTGTAGCAAAACTAATTGTGTACTACAGCAGGCAGCAAAACAGATCATAAGTGTACCACCCCAGCACAGGCAGACTGTGCAAACATGTATTTGGTATGTGTGGTACAATCACTATTGTGCTCTACAATTCAAAAACAGTAGGCCCTCACCACATACCATTAGATTTTTCTCCATATATGAAGACATCAGAAATGTAATTTGCATGTGTTTGACCAACTCGTATTAGTCTCCTATCTGTGCATCCTGTCCATAGATTACATCTGTTTCAGAGAATAAAGAGTTAACTTTTTTGTTAACTTATTCAGATAAATTGCTGACAATTCTACCTAGACCTATTTAACTTTTTCTAGTTTGAAATGCAAATGAAGGGTTGCTGTAAACCCTCAGTCTGCGCATACAAGTGCCCAAGCACACCAACTATAGTACTGTCTTTTTATGGTATAAAAAAACTCACAAGTGACATCCCCAGAGAATATTCCTTTGTTATCCCAGAGAAGATGAACTAGAAACCTAACTAAGGAGTGGACAGGAATTTCAGAGTACCTTCAGGAGAAATAGTAGGGAAGTCTACCCCATCTCTACAGCAGAAGCTGAGAAAGGGCAAGCAACTTTAAATGGAGAGCTCAGTATAAGGGCAAAATAAACCTTTTATCTTTAAAAAGATCGTTGTGTACCCCACTCAAGAGTCCCAGAGAGCAGGACTCCTCTGATGAGGACTTTGATTCTGTGGAATAGTCTTTGGCTTATTCCTGTCTGATCTCTTCTCCCTTGAATTATACCTCTATAGAGGACGACTCTCATTAGCCCATACTGTCCTTTTGATGAACTCTTTTTTTTTTTTGGGGATACTATTCACGTATGATAGAGTACTTTAAATGGGACTGCTCTTGGGTTTCTGACATTCAGAAAGAGTTATCATGAGCACCCCCAGATGGAATCCCTTATGTTCTCTGCTGTACCTCCCTTCTTGGCTGCCCTTTTAGGTATCTTTTCTGCTGTTTAGGTGGCACTAGATTCTCAACCTCAAGCCCCCAAGAAACCTGACAGATTTTACAATGTGCCTGATGACTGTAAGTTTCTCTACAAATGTCCTTCTGCTGATCCCTCTGTGGCATCCATCTCTTCTGACAAGCCTTCTAAACTTTTGCCTTCTACTAAACTGTTTCCTTCATACAAGGCCAGTAGAGCCATGGAACGTTCAGTCTGTTAATTACCATATCCATATGACCAGGTATAGTTAAACCTTTCTTTTCAGGCTTCCCATGCTCTCTCTGACCTTCCTGATTCTGAAAGGAAGACCTTAGCCCTTTCTCTACTGGGTTGCACTTCTCAAGTAGCCCATCACTCCGTTATATTTATTTATTTATTTTCAGTTGGTTTACCAGGATAGTCCATTGGGCCAAAAAGAACCCATTTTCAATGGAGTCCTGGGGAGAAAAGCTCCAAAACAAAGATTACAAAAAGATTACATTAGTTTACAATTTCAATCATTTGTAGATTAGAGACAAATCTTTAAACAATGGTAACAAAAAGATTACAGCAGTTCAAAATTTCAGCCATTTGTGGGTTACAGAAAAAACAAAACAAAGGTTAAGCAGTTACAGTGATAAGTTATGGGTTTTATTTTGTAGGAAAACTAAGATATGAGCAGATGAAATAAAGATTCTTAGGTTAAGTTCTGTATAGGAGCAAGCATTGCTGTTGTGTAAATATATAGTTCCTTGAGTGGAATTGTAGGGATTGTCAAATGATAAGATGCTGTTACAGTTGGCTAAATTGGTGTCTAGTAATATATGATATAGTTGTTTGTAGGAGGTGGGGAATAGGCTATGAGGGGTGGGTGCAAGAGCATTCCCATGAGGATGTCAAATGTGAGTGCAGTGATTTTTTAAAGGCAGGGAGGTTGTTGGTGATACGGATAGAGGGAGGAAGTGAGTTCCATATGCGTGCCAGGGCATAGGATAGGAGGTTTTGTCCTGGAGAGTGGAGGGGTTTGTACAGCTCTATTAGGTTTTGGTTATTAGACCTTAGGAGTCTCTGTGGCATGTGCATTTTAAAGGTAGAGTTGAGAGAGGGACAGAGGGAGGGTTGAAAAATTAGTTTGTGAGCAAAAGTGAGCTGAGTATATGAGAGATAGTGAGGAAGCTCTAGCCAATTGAGTTTGTGCAGAGATGTACAGTGATGGGTAGATGATTTGTGGCTGGTGGCAAATTTGGCAATCTTATTATAACAGGAGGACAGAGATGATTGTAGGTTTGTTAGGAGAGGGGCACCATACAGGAGAGAGGGGATGAGAAATGTAGTAGCAAGAGTGATCTTTGTAGATGTAGTGAGGAATTGATTGTTACGGTACAGCATGCCGAGTTTTTGGTGGGTTTTTTTATGTTTAGTAGTAGGTGGCAGGTGGCTTTTGAATTTAAGCTGGTCATCAATCTGGAATCCTAGTAGTTTGGTTTCGGATACTAGTTCGAGAGGTGTATTATTCTGGCTAGTGATGGAGAATAGTGTGCTATCAAAGGTTGTGGTTTTTGAGGGGGTAAATACCATAAGTTTGGTTTTTGATGCATTGAGTGCTAGATGATTGTCCTTCATCCACTGTTCTGTGGTAGAGAAGGCGTCTTGAGTTAGATGTAAAAGAGTGGGGATGGATCTGGCTGCACAGATAATTGTAGAATCATCTGCATATTGAATAAGTTTAGCATGGAGAATTGAATGGAAAAAATCGTTTATGAATATATTGAAAAGGAGAGGGCCCAAGATGGATCCTTGGGGGACACCAGTGGGTGTGTTAAGGAAAGTGGAGATGGCTTTTTTCCACTTGACAGCTTGTTGTCTGTTACAGAGATAGCTGGTGAACCAATTGAGAGAGGAAGGGGGATAGGTTTAGGTTACATAGTTTAGTAAGGAGAAGGTTGTGAGAGATAGTATCAA
Source organism: Protopterus annectens (assembly GCF_019279795.1). NCBI lineage: Eukaryota > Metazoa > Chordata > Ceratodontiformes > Protopteridae > Protopterus > Protopterus annectens. The sequence continues at coordinate 297,262,084 of NC_056751.1, forward strand.
AGGCCTTAGACAGGTCAAGAAAGAGGGTAGATACAGTGGAGCCAGGATCTCTGTCTTTATTTACAGTTTCCAGGAAGGAAAGGAAGGGCAGTCATGGTACTGTGACCTGGTCTGAATATATGTAGTTATGATGCAGCTGATGCCTCTTCTAGAGCTGCTGCTTTTGGTTCGCTTTTGAGACATTGCTCTTTGCTTCATCTCCATCCTTTGCCTGATGACATTAAGGCTGATTTGTTGGGTGCTCCTCTGGATAAGAACCTATTTGGTTCCGCAGCTGCTGAGCATTTTAAGTCTCTGCAGGATAAGGAGAAGGCCTTACAAGAACTGAAACATATTTTTGTTTCTTCTGTTCCCAAGCACCAAAGGAATTATTCCTCTAAATCAGCTTTTGATCGCAGACATCCTCGCCCTCCCCCAAAGATAGAGTTCTAGGCAGGTTCCTCCTGCATGATCTATTCAGACTCCCACTTCTCAGAAATCTCCTTTTCAAGGCAAGTCAGGTTCCAGCTGCCTGTCTGTTTTCCCCTTTCCTCAGTCAGGTTCCTTTATCTCTTCATCTTTCTATGTTCCTTCCCAGTTGTTAAGGATCACTGAAGACTCTTGGGTTTTATCCATCATCCGTCATGGATACTTCATGGTGTGGAAATCCCTTCCTTCCTTTCTGGGCATCCCTCAACCTCCTCAGGAACAGCTTCCTTTCTTTCTAGAACTACTTCAAGGTTTTCCATCTCAAGGCACCATTCAAGCTGTTCCCCCTTCCCAGGAGGGGAAGGGGTTTTATTCTATAATGTTTCTGGTTCTCAGGAAGGAAGGCACCCGGATACCCACCCTGGACCTCTCTTAGCGCAACATCTTTCTAAAAGTCCCTTCCTTCTGGATGTTATTCCTTCAGACCTTGTTTCCTCCTCTTCTTCCCCGGGCTTTCCTGGTTTCTCTGGATCTCAAGGATGCTTATCTACACATCCCTATTCATACCCTTTTCAGAACGTTTTTGCATTTCTCTGTTTCTTCCTTGCATTTTCAGTTCTCAGCTTTGGCCTTTCTACTACCCCAAGGATTTCCACCCAATGCCTCGTTGCTGTGATTGCTTTTGCAGGATGAGAGGAGTTCAAATCTTTCCATATCTGGATAACCTACTCATTCAGGCTTCCCCCCCGAAACCTTGCTTCAGGACCTTCACTATACTGTTTGTTGCTTGCAAAGCCTAGGGTTTACAGTAAACTTCCAGAAATCAGTCCTGGTTCCTTTTCAGGATCATGTGTTTCTCAGTTACAAGCTCCAGACAATCCGTATGCCGGCATTCCTGCATCCTGCCAAGGCTCCTTCTCTGATTGCCTTTTTTTTGGTTCACTTCTTCCTCAGGTTTCTGTTATGGCCAGGGAGTTTCTCAGGGCTGTAGGATTCATGGCCTCCACCATTCCTGTGGTACCTCTAGCAAGGCTGCATATGAAAAAATTACAGTGGTTCCTAAACTTTCTAGTCCATCTTCTTCCATGCCTCAAGCTCTAGCTTTAGTGATGGATTCGTTAGCTGTTTTTCAACCCGGCACTTCCTTTTCAGCCCTCAGTCTCTGCTCTGGACCTTTTTGCGAATGCTTCAGACATGGGGTGTGGAGCCTCTTTCGGTCCTCTCAGGATCCAGGGTTTCTGGCCCCCTCATTAGAGGTCAGATCTTCAGCTCGTCCATTCTCTTTTTCTTCCAGGGCCTGTCAAAATCTTTGCAGATTGTACCACAGTAATGTGGTACATCAACAAGCAATGGGGGACACCGTCCTGCCTTCCTTGCAGGCTGGCTTTCCAAGTTTGGAATCTAGCTGTCCAGTGTCATGTGACAATTCAGGCTGTATATATTCCTTCAGAGCAGAACATAGTGGCATACTGTCTGAGCAGGTCCGTAACACAGGCTCAGGAATGGATGCTTCACAGAGATGTTTCTGAACATTGTCTATTAGTGGGGTGGTACTCTGGTAGATCTTTTTGCCTTCCCTTCGAGCAGACAACTTCCTGTTTTTTGCAACAGAGTCCCAAGTCCTCTGGCCTGGAAGGTGGGTGCCCTATCCCTTCCTAGGAAAGGGGTGTTTCTCTACACTTTCTGGCCAAGGGTAATCATCACAAGTTACCTGACATGGTGGACCTACTCGCACAAGACGAGGTGTCTCCCATCCATCCTCTCTTGTCCACTGCTCAGCTGACATTGTGAGTGATTAGGATTTTGATCTCTCTTAGGCACCTTTTGTCTGAGGACGTTCACGTGCTTCAGATTCTGCAGGAGGCCAGGAAACCCACTACCATGAAATCCTATACGTCCAAATAGAAGAGATTTTCTTTTGGTGCCTTGCTCGTAACCTGGATCCACTTTCTTTGGAGATCCCTCTGGTTCTCTCTTATTTCTGTGAATTGCTCCATACTGGGTTGCCTTATTCTTCTGTTAAAGCTCACCTTTCAGCTATCTCTGCTTGTCTGCCATTAACTCCACCTCTGGCCTCAAGGTTTGAGGTCAAGCAATTTCTTAAAGGCACCCTTCATATCAGACCTCCCAGGAAGCCTTTTCCTCCTTCCTAGGATCTTAATGTTGTTCTTGAAAAATTGACTCAGGCTCCTTTATATCCTGCGGCTGCAGCTTCCTCATAGCATTCTACATGTAAGATTTACTTCTTTTGGCCCTTATTTCAGCTAAGAGAGTGTCTGAACTCCTTGCTGTTATGGCTGTTCCTCCTTTTTTGTTTTTTCATAGGGGCAGGGTGTCTCTTCATACTGATCCTTTTATGCCCAAGGTGGTTAATGAATTGTCTCTTAATCTATTAATCTGCCCTCCTTTTTTCTTCTCCATGGTCTGCTAGTGAGAAAGTTCTTCACACCTCGTATATGCATAGGCAGCTCAGATATTTAGATAAGACTAAGGCCATTTGCAAGTCTGAGCAGCTTTTTGTTTCTTTTCATCCCAGAACTCTAGGTTTGGTTGTTTCTAAGCAAACCATTTCTTGATGGATCTTTAAGGCCATTTCTATTTGTTACTCCTTTCATGGGGAAATCGTTTCTGCCTCTGTTAAGGCTCATTCTACCAGGGCTGTGGCTTGCTCTGGTGCTTTTTTCAAAGGATTGGATACCAACTCCATTCTTGAGGCTGGTACTTGGACCTCTGCCTACACCTTTACTAAGCATTGCAAATTAGTTGTTTCCACAGCAAGAGCTGGCTTTGGCAGGGCTATCCTGCATGGGTGTCTTGAGGGCTCATGTGGGCCTTCCTCCTCCCAAGTTTCCTTTTAAGCATTTTCCTCTCCCTGTTGTGAAGAATACTGCAGAGGTGAAATGGAAGGATATAGTGCAGCTGTGTAAAATCTTACCATAACAGTAGTTATCCTTCTCTTTACTATTGCAGCATGTGTTCCCTCTCTCTCTCCCTCCCTTCCTCCTTACCTTCTGCTCTAATATTTTCCTTTGTTTTTTTTCTCCTCCTGGATGCGCACATTTTCCTCCTATTTCTACGACTGTTGTTCCTCCAAGGGATATTCAATTCTAGGGTCATTACGTCACCTTTATGCCATACATCTTGAGTGAGGAGCACACACATACGATGTCTATAAATCCTAAGGATTTTGGTATAATTGCCTGATACTGGGTTACCCATAGCAGGGAATACCGTTTATGAAGCATACTGCAATAGTAAAGAGAATGGCATCTGTTATGGTAAGATTTTATACAACTGTACTTTAGCCTTTGTGCATCACTTGAACAAGTGAAAATTCAGAATTATGTCCACTGCATGTTATTCGGGAGAAGATTGCCTGAGGAGTGTGTATATTGTAGTACTTAAAATTACTGAATGTATTTTGTTTTCTGTAATTCTCCAGAGATGTTTAAAGGAATTTGCCCATCAAGTTATAGTTAATGTGTTGCAACTAGGTTACGGATTGATTTCATTAATTTCTGTGTTGGCACCAGCTTAGAGATGAGTATACTCATTCTAATGCAGTACTAGAGTCATTTGAATTTGAGATTCATGCATTTGTAGCTTAAGTGTAGAGTCAAGACCTGCACAGAACCACTCAACATAACAAGAGATACATACGTTTACCTCAGTGAAAAGAGCCAAGGAAGAGGACCTATAAAAAAAGTCCTGTATCGGGGGTGCCTGTTGAAAGATTGAGGATCATAGCTGCAGTTCTCTTAACAGTGAGAATGTAATGGCAAATGGGGAAATATGCTATATTTCCAAAGTTTTTTTGTATGTAAGTATTAAACACTGTAAAAGTAGTTACTGTTCTATTGCTTTTCCTTAAGCAGACAAAGTGTAACTCATAAATTTCAACAGTTATGGGGTAAAAAAATATTGCAAAGCAGCAGGTCCTTCCCAGCATGGAGGGGCAGGCCCCCTCCAACCCCCTGAACATGCATATACCAATTCCACATTCACACAAAAATGCAGTGTACATCAGCCTTGTACAAACATCAAGACCACTGTTAATAAAATAAGTAATTTGTTTTTTGAGAAACTGAGATGAAGAAAAGAAATGATGAAAAGCTTATTGCTAAAACTGCATTAAACTGAGTGTAAGGTAACCATTCTGAGATTGTGATATATCTGAGTAATCCCCCTATTCTTGTGTGCATTTTCCCTGGAATTGGTGTAGATATAGGTGGAAGGGATGCAAGGACTTGCTTCCCACATTTTTTTTTTTTGGGGGGGGGGGCAGGGCAATGAAACAGTGAGATCTGATGTCTGTTTTCATCTGGTTCATAACATGGTTTGTAGGCATAATTTCTGAAGCTTCATGGATACAGGGCTCTGACTTCTCCCCTACCCATAATTTCCTCCACTTCACTTTAGTACCTCAGATACAGTTTGCTGCCTGAATTATCAGACATGTTGTAGATAAGCATATCCATTTGATTTAAAATCTGATTTATCTTTCCCTTTAAATCTCCTCTCCTACCAAGACCTCTGTCTTTCTAGCTTTTTCTTTTTTAGTAATCATTAATATTTTTAAAAACAACTTTTTGATTAATAGTAAGACATAGTTATTCTATTTCTCTTTATGTGCTGTGTTAGTGTTTTCTTAATTTGGCATGCAAGTTTTTTCTCTTAGTGTTAGTAAGATACTTCCATATAGATAGCCTTTTGAAGTTCTTTTTGTACCTTATTTTTATAATATTGATAGTTTTCTTAGTGGTTGTTGGCTGTGTGCACTTTTTTTTAGGAGTGTCTGACCACTAGGGTTTTAAAAAATGTACAGAATGCAGGCACACACAATCTCTCCTCAGAATCTCATTCCTTGTGCATTTATTGCTTCTGTGGTAGCCATCTTGACACAGAATATCGTGCCTCCTTTGGCACTATTGCTATCTGAATGTGCCAAGAAAAGTTAATTGTTAAAGACCATCTTCCCCCACAAAAAAGGTCTTCTTACTGGGTCTATATTAAAACAACGAAAAATTAAAATCTCGATCGCTCGGATGAGCGAAAATACATGTAATTGAAATCGCTATTGTGGGGGGCTGCGCCACCTCCCCCTAAAAATATATTCCAACTCCAAGCTCACACTACAATGAGGAAAGGGCAAATTTTCCGATCTTCACTGTACCGCAATATCACAATATCGATTTCAATTACCTGCGTTTTCGCTCATCCGATCGTTAGAGATTTTAATTTGTCTTCATTCTGATAGGAACCCCTTCTTAATCTGCTGTCTACTGTTTGTCTGCTGCTGCATCCCCAGCTAAGATACCAAGACAAGAATAATGATAATGACGAGTAAAAGGAAAAAAGTGGAAAAGAAAGACGGGAAAAGGAAAAAAGTGGAAAAGGCCAAGAAAAGGTCTCTGGATTCCACTGTTTTGGTTGTTCAGGATCCGAAAACTCCTAAGAAGTCAGATCCATCTTCATCACCTTGGCTTCAATTCTGCCTGGAACTGATGAGTCCAAGGCTACGCACTCCGATTCTACAGGAGAAAAAATATTCAAGATCACCTTCAATGGCTTCTTCTGCTTGGTAATCCAGAATACTTACTGAACAAGATGTAGAAAGAATGATTAAGTTTCTGAGAATGAAAATTCAGCTTGGGGTTCTCTTGTTCACATCACCACTGAACATGCCGGGTACTGGCAATTTCAGTGGAAATGGCACTGAATTGGCTGGGTCTTGGTTGAACAACTATTCGTTGTCTTTAACCAGTACATATCTGTCCTTCAGACTTGGCTATCCTAGATCCAACCCTTCCTGGTGCACCTTTGTTGGACCTGACAATTTGGGCTACTTCAACTCCAACAGCATCCGATAATGTTTGGACCAGGAAACGTCCCTGACTCAAAGCATTGGTGCCGGGTTCGAGAGATGGGTTGACTCTGAAGTTATTGGAGCTCTCTCTCCCTTTCTGGGCTTCGACTCTCAACATCTTGGATCAAAGATTGCCCTTGTGGCTGAGACCCGTTGAGACCAGGAAATCACCTTCTTCAGACAGGAGGAGATCTTATTCGGGTCCAGTTGCAGCTAAAGCCTTCAAGGCCTTTGAAAGAATTTGGGCTGTCCTGCAGGAAAAGGCATTATCCCTCAGTTCACTTCATAAACCTCAAGAGGATTCTGTGGCTTCTTCCCTTCGTTTTATCCAGCAGGGACAGTCAGTACCACAGGCATCCAAGACTGCTTAATTCGTGAGTTCCAAGTCTGATTCCGACTCCAGCTCCAACAATAATTCTTACTGGACGCCAGCACACCACCATCACTTTCAGTATCCCTCAGCATACACTAAATGCCGCAACCAGTAAGACTCACAATGTTAGGTGTGGGCTCAAAAAAATCTAAGTCCGAAATTCTTTTATAGGTAAAATGACCCACTATTTAATTAGAGGCTATTTAAAAAGTAGTTATTTGTCTTCATTTTCTTGCTGTCTTCACTAAACCACGATACTGTTTTACCTAGGTAAACCATGTGGTCTGTACCTTACACACAAATGTAAAAGAACAAACATAAATAGAAATATGTATACAATTTTTTTTTGTTTGTTTATAAAAAAAATTTTGCACACCACTCATAAACCCAGATTCCTAATGTTTTTTAAGAAGATCCTGTCTTGTTGCCTTTGTCATTGGGTTCTTTTGTTGTTTAGTCCTTAATTTTTCTACTGTTTCCTAAAAAAGACTTGTAAGTACAGGCAGATCTGATGAAGCATGAATGCAAAAGCACTGGCTTACTATGAAAGCCATTTTTAAAAACTCTGGCACAAATGTGTTTTGTTCAGTGACAAAAAAGGAACATGAAATGAAACAATATTTTGAATATTAATGTTTTGACAAATTAGTGAATTCTGTAATACTGTATTATTTCTTTATTCATGCATCTATTTTCTAATACTTATTAGACTCTTGGCCCCAGTTTTATAAACTATCAATCACAGGCAGGGGGGTACATTTTAAGTGTCCTGCCCTGGGGAGTGTCACCACACCATGTACATACAGGGTTGGCACCTCCCCACACATGCCCCCAACCTGAAGGTATAAATGTTAACGAAGAACACGCTTTAGACAGGACATGATGCACATCTGCCTGGATTGAACAAACCTATTAAAAACTTCTATAAGAAATTCATCAGCATAGAGAGTGTCTTATTTTTTGAAGGACTCAGATAATTTAAAGATTTTTTTTTATGGGAACATACAGATGACCACAAAACTTTTGAACCTTGTGCTTCAATTACGAAGTTCATTTTAAAAACACTGTTTTTAGTAGAAGATCTTGGTTTAGTTAAATATAACCTCTATAGCACAGTTATAGGGATACTTAGACTTGGTGTTTCTGAATCTGAGCCTTGCAACAACTTTAAATAGTGATGCTTGACTTATTATTTGCCTAACAACAGGATACAGCTGTTTTTTTTTATCATACCTAATCAAATGAACGTATTTATCCAGAAAGCAAGATTGTGCAAGACCAGTGTGTTCCTCATTGCTCCATTCTTGCCCTGACAAGCATTATTCCTTTCCTGTAGCCTCTACTAATACATCTACCATGGATGTTGGATCAGTATCCATATATTTTGGCTCATCCAACCAAATTGTTTGCACCAAACCAAACGTCCATGAAACTAGCCACTTGGTTTCTCCACTCCTGACTGTAGCCAGAGATGCAAGGCTCCCAACATCAGTTGTCCAGATTATCTCAGCCTCCCAAAAAACAATCCACAAAAAAGGTGTACCATAGCAAGTGGAAAGATTTTCCATCTAGTCTATGTCGAAAGGCATAGACCCCTTTTCAGCCCCCTTTTTATTCTTTGTAGGAGTTTCTGTCTGAACTTTTCCACAGTGGTTTTAGTTGCTAGATCTCCTAGAAGGATGACTCTACTGATGCAGCAGTTAAAAGATGACATATGAGGAATCCAGTTCAGAAAAGGTGCTGACATTCTCTCACTCTCTTCCATGCCCATAGTGATTACCAGATTGCTAGCAGTTGTGGCAGAGAGCTTGCAGAAAGATTTCCTTTATTTTTTTTTTCTTACACGAATGCCTGGTTTCTTGTGGCATTGTCAAGAAATGTTCTTATAGTGGCCCTAATTTGGGTTCACCTCTGCTTTTCAGGTCATGGTAGGTTTCTGAAAACCTGAGAGAATCCATTCCTGGTTGCATCTCAGGCAACTGCCTTAGCTGGGGCAGAGTACATACTCTGGATCAGATGCTGTCTGCTCTGTGTGGCTTCAACCTGTGGCTCTTCAAATATGACTCCAATCCAACACTGGCCAGTTCCTTCAGACTTCGAACTAACCAGGCTTACCTCCCTTACCTACAACTCCCCGCTCTTCATGCTAGTCATTAGATCTAGTGTGTCACCATTCATTTTAGCAGCTCAGTCTCATCTCTGCTTAGTATATCATATGTGGTAACTTGGTGCAATGCTTTTGGTGATTAGATCTTTGCTTCCCTTACCCTTGTTTTCTACTGTTAGTCCAGTTAGTATTGTGTGCATTTGGTAGATAGGTACTTAGGTAGGTTTGTGAACTATTTTTTCATACATGGGACTTCCCACCTTCTGTTGGGCTTGGTTTTCCTTAGTTTTAGGTAGAGGGAGATTTCTGAAGAGACCTCTATTTTCCATTCTCTGAATAGGGAGTCTCTGGCTTTAGATAATGTATGGAAGTGTTCCTATGCCTCAGCCACTTTCATGGAGAGAGCATTTAATTATCACACCTCACAAGACTTTGATGTGACCTGGTGTCAGAAGTATCAAGGAATGTCAAGGCACAAGTTTCTGGAGACTTAGAAGATGCTGGAAAGTCTGTCTTCTCTGTACTTTCCATCACCAGCATTTCCAGGAGGGTCATATTGAATGCAGCCGATGGAGCATCCCCAGGTGGCTTGTCCTGGCATTGTGATGCAGTGCCACACTTCGATACATGTGTGCAGATTGCTTAAAGCTGTCCATCACTGCCCCATTTTATGGCTGTTCTTTTTTTGGGCCAAAATTAAATATACTGTAATGAGGGACGAGTAAGATGAGAAGATACTGTCTGCTGTTGGAGTATGTTTCACCACCCCTCAATAGGCCATTTCAAGGAATCAGGAAGAGGGGATAAAAACTTATTTTTCTAAAACTCGTAGCGGTCTTCTCAGGATGCTCCTTCAGAGGCTTCCTCCTGAGGATGGGGTGGAGGGGTCATAATGGATGCCACCCATGGGGCAGGTGGTCTGCAGGTTCAGGGTTTCCACAGGACATTCTCCATTGGGCCCTATCAGTGACCTGACTGGTCTGCTCTGGAGGCAATCGGGTTGTTTGGCTCTTCATCCAAAAGCCTTGAATGTATGGGAGTATAGTCATATCCACAGGTTACTATATTCCCTTTTCAGAGGTTCCAAACCTTTGTCAAAAGTATCTCCCAGATGTTCTACTGCATCACAGACTGCACACAGCTCTTGAGATTCACAAGCTGCTCACAAACTGAGTTATCCAAGAGGTCCCACAAGACCAGCAAGGATCCAGGATCTATTCCAAATTCTTTTTAATACCAAAAAAGAGCAAAGACCTTAGGCCAGTTTTGGATTTAATCAACCTGAATCAGTTTGTGAAAAAGATCAAGTTCCATATGGTCACGGTCTAGTCCATCTTGCCTCTTCTGAGGAAGAATAATTGAATGTGCCTGTTAGACCTCAAGGATGCTTATCAAGATAGACAGGTGCTCCAGGATGTTTCTGCACTTCTGGCTGGGTGCCAATCATTACAAGTTCATGGTCCTGCCATTTGGTCTTACCACAGCCCGCTGGGTGTTTAATGAGTGCATGGCACTGGTCACAATCTGGCTTCAACTACTGGAATTCCATTTTTTTCCACATTGGATGATTGGCTCCGTACTGCCCCCTCAAATGCATCATTGATCAAGGCCAGGGATATTATACTCCAACGGTGTGACCATTTAGGCATTACAGTCAATTACCTGAAGTTGAGCCTTTAGCCTGTTCAGGTGTCAGGGTTCATAGGTTGTTGCTTGGGTACAGTCAAATTGCCAGTCTTCTGAGTTCCAGAGTGAGCAGTCTTTGTACTCAGTCCTTGTAACCTCAAAGCTTCCAGCTAATGCAGATGTCCTTCAAGGATGCATCTGCAGTCATAACATATGGGTTGTCCTGCCTCAGGCAGCCCTTCGGTCGGCCGGATTCCAAAGTCTGGGTCTGGCCTCGGCTGATGTCGCACTTTCCCCGACGTCAGAGCATCTGGGGTATAAAAGCATCAGCCGACGCCATCTTCCTCAGTCTTTCTTGCCGCGCGGTGCCCGAAGCAGAAGCAGTTCGCAAGTGCCGGTCGGCCAGCTCCTTTGATTCAGCTACCGAAGACTTTGAAAAAGCTAAGTACCCCGTTGGGGACTCTTTCTTGCCTCAGCCGATGTCAGATGAAGTAAATAATTGTTTAACTTGTGGGAAACAAATACCTCATAAGGATTTCCACTCTTACTGTCTCCCTTGCTTAGGCCCAGACCACGACGTCTCAGCCTGCTCTGCCTGTGCTTCCTTCAACCGATGAACGTTTAGGCGTCGGTCGGAGTTTGCAGAGGAATATTTTGGGGCTAACTTTGCATATATAATGCCGTCGGAGACTCCGACTTCACATGTAGTTAAAAAACAGAAGGACAAGGACCGACCCTCGCGGCCCGCTGTTTCGGCTGAAACCTCGGTCAGGCCTACCGCGAGTGTCTCGGTTTCGGCTGAAACAGAGTTCTTGGTGCTTCCTGTTGCCGAAACCTTACAACCGACTACCTCGGCCTCGGAGGCTCCGGCCGAGTCGGTTATTGAACTACCTACGGAAACCGGTGTCCAGGACATGTCTGACACCATTCCTTTAGACAAGTCCACCCCTGCACGTGGTGCAGCCAGACCCACTGCAACCATGTCCATTAAGGCCTTCTCTAGGGCTAAAGCTGCCAAACTTGCCAAAGCTTTGCCTCCCAAGTCTACCTCTCAGAGGCCTTCTACCAGCACTCAAATTCTCAGCCTAGCAGAGGACCTTATCTCCTTAATTAGAGGTTCTCAACCTCACCCGGACAGGGGCTCTCTTCCACCTCCAGACAAAAAGCCCAGGGTTGAGCCCTCTGACCCCCACTCTTCAGATGAGTCTACGGATGAATCTGTGTTGTCAGAGCACCAGCAGGAGGCTTATTCGGCCTACAAGGATTCTGATGCTGAAGAATCTATTCCTTCGGCCTCCCCTCCTGAAGAGTTTTCTTTTGGTGAGACACTGCATTCTATGAGGGAGCATTTCCAATGGCAGGGCCAGGAATTTTCTGATTCCAGAAAAAGATTAAGGACCTTTTTACATTTACCTCAGCATAGGCCTTTGGCTATACCTCTTGTTTTGAATGTTATTGATGATGTGTACTCTGATGCTAGTACAGCCCCTGATTCTCTCCCTCCGGCTCCTGCCAAACCTGATAGGTACTACAGGGTTCCGGATTCTCATTTTCACCTGTACAAGGCCCACACTGCAGACACAGAAACCATTTCACAGGGCCCTAAAGGGGTTGCAGCTGCCACTGCTAAAAATCCTTTACCTTCTGAAAGGGAATCTAGAGCTTTAGAGTGATGGGGAAAGAAAGTTTATACTTCTGCAACTCTTTCTGTGAGGGCATTAAATTGTCAATTCCATATGATTCAGTACCAAGAGTATTTGTTAGATGAATTGTATAAGAAACTCTCCTCCTCTGAGCCCCTAGACCGTAAATCTCTTCAGGATCTGGTACATAACTCACAGCAGGTTAGCAACCATTTTCTGCAATGTGGCTATGATGCACTGGAAGCTTCATGTAGGTCAGCAATGACAGGAGCAGTTATACAAAGGCATGCCTGGTTGAAGGAACAGTCTCTACCGGACCATGTTAAAGCTAAGCTCCTGGATGCTCCAATGGAAAAACAAAAATTATTTGGTTCCACGGCCCAGGAGGTCTTAAAGAAGTTTGAAGAAAAGGCAAAATCTGTGCAAACAGCCAAGGACTTTCTGCAGGTACAACCACCGAGATTCAGCAGAAATTGGCCTACTAAGAATTGGTCCTTTCCAGACTCAGACAGATCACAGAGAGGCAGGAACAGGCGTACCAGAGGTAGGGGGCAAGGTAGAGGCCACTACAGAGGCCGTCAGTGGCAGCCACCCAACCAGAGAGGTAGTGCAGGAACAACAACAACAACTGCTACACCAGGACAAACACAATGACTTACCTTTGACTCCGCCAATCAGGGCTCAATTAGAAGCACCGTTGGGCGGAAAGCTTTCTTTATTTTCAGAAAATTGGCATTACATTACAAGGGACTCATGGACACTGCAAATAATAGACAAAGGATACAGGTTCCATTTCCACACATTGCCAAAAAGAAAAGGAATGCCAAACCTGCCACCAAATCAGAGGGCGGAGGCTTTGAAGCAAATCACCAAATTACTGCAAATGAAAGCCATAGAGAAGGTTCCTCTCTCAGAACAAGGCCAAGGGTTTTATTCAAGGCTATTCCTTGTTCCAAGGAAAGAAAATCAATGGAGGCCTATTCTCGATCTGTCCGCACTGAACACTTACCTCATTGTGCCGAAATTGACTCTAGATCTCAAGGAGGCATACCTGCATGTCCCCATTCGACAAAGTTGCAGAAGACACCTCAGATTTCTTGCAGGATCAGAGCATTATCAATTCTCAGCATTGCCCTTTGGCTTATCTACTGCACCCAGAGTATTCACGAAATGCCTGGCATCAGTAATTGCACACTGCAGACTTCAGGGGATTCAAATCTACCCATATCTGGACGACTGCCTGATACAAGCGGACAGCAAGACAAAATTGTTAAAGGACTTGGACTATGCCATCCAACTACTACAGGCCTTGGGATACACAGTCAACATCCAAAAATCAAGACTTGTGCCATCCCAAAGGATAACTTTTTTGGGTGCGGATCTGGATACAACCACCCAAATGGCCTTTCTCACAGAAGAAAAACAGAAACGACTTCCAGATTACTTCAAGAATCTGACAAGACAAACTCAGCTAACTGCAAGGAAAATCCTGCAGGCCCTGGGTTTCATGGCATCCTGCATAATACTAATTCCACAAGCCAGGCTACATATGAGAAGATTGCAATGGTACCTAAGGAGTGTATGGACTCAGCACAGTCACAGCTTAGAAACTCTGATTCCAATCATACCTTGCCTTCAAAAGGAATTCCTGTGGTGGGCTCTAGCCTGCCAGACCAACAGAGGGTTGCCGTTCTTCAAACCAAAAGCAAACCAAACCATCACCACGGACGCTTCAGACCGAGGTTGGGGGGCACACATGGAGGACAAATGTATCCAAGGACTATGGTCTCAAGGGCAGCTGCAAATGCACATAAAGCAAAAGGAAATGCTGGCAGTGATACATGCCATCGAGGCTTTCAAACCTTTCCTTCGACAAGGCCACCTGCTAATAAGGAAAGACAACACCACAGTTATGTGGTACATAAACAAGCAAGGGGGCACGCACTCCTACCCTCTATGCAGACTGGCTATGAATCTATGGGATCTTTGTTTGAAACTCAATATACAACTACAGGCCCAGTTCGTGCCAGGGAAAGACAATACTCTGGCAGACAGCTTAAGCAGAACTACCATGGATGCACACGAATGGATGCTGCACCCAGACATCATCTTACTCCTAACACAGACATGGGGAAGGCCCGAGATAGATCTGTTCGCCTCACCCCACAATCATCAACTGAAACTTTTTTGCACAAGGACATACCATCCACAAGCTTGGAAGGTGGACTCTCTCTCTCTCTTTCAGCTGGAAAGCCCGAACAGTCTATGCTTTCCCACCAATTCCATTAATGTCCAAGGTTTTACTGAAGATCAGGGCAGAACAGCCAAAAGTGATTCTGATAGCTCCAGACTGGCCAAGGCAGCATTGGTACCCACTGTTGACGAGCTTATCACAGACGAAACCGTGGCCTCTCCCACTATGGCCTCTGCTTCTGACGCAGAACAATTACAAGATCCTGCATCCCAGCCTGAAGACCTTGCAGCTAACTGCCTGGAGAATACCATGACTCCTTCCCAGGACAGCTTATCCCAGAGGGTAAAGGACATTATTATGGAAGCACGCCGCCCTTCCACAAGGAAGGCATACTCAGCAAAATGGAGAAGATTTCTCATTTGGAACACAACAAAAGGCCTTGATGTGACAGTGATGAACATGTCACATATACTGGAATACTTAGCAGAATTGTTCCACAATGGCCTGTCTTATTCTTCTATTAAAATACATGCCTCAGCAATTTCAGCAGAATACAATGTAAATCCTCCTGTCTTCTCGCATCCTCTCTTAAGACAATTTCTCAGAGGAATCAAAAACATCAATCCTCCAAGGAGACCACCTTTACCTACTTGGGACCTTAACTTTGTACTGGAAAAACTAACACGTCCTCCATTTGAACCAGCAGCATCGGCAGATCCACAGTTTCTATCCTGGAAAACTGCATTCCTTCTGGCCATAACTTCAGCAAGAAGAGTATCAGAGTTACAAGCTTTAATGGCAGTCAAGCCATTTCTTATTTTTCATCAGGACAGAGTTTCATTAAGAACCAACCCAACTTTCATGCCAAAGGTGGTATCTAGAGTATCCTTGAACCAAGCAATTCATTTGCCAACATTCTTCCCAAATCCACAAAATAAAGGGGAGAAACTTCTACACACTCTGGATATCCACAGACAATTACGCTACTATTTGGACAGAACTAAAAGTTACAGAAAGACTGACCAGCTGTTTGTAGCATATGCTGCTGGGACACAAGGAAAAGCAATTTCCAAACAGACAATCTCAAAATGGATAGGAAATTGCATTCGCTTTTGCTACTCCTTTCATGGAAAGACTGTTCCTGTGAATATTAGGCCTCATTCCACGAGAACCACAGCCACCACTACAGCCTTCCTAAGAGGGGTGGCTACCAAGGACATTTTAGAGGCTGCTACATGGAGCTCCGTGCATACTTTTGCCAAGCATTACAATTTACCCTTATACTCCAGATCCAGAGCAGGTTTTGCTACAGCAGTCCTGCAGGGTCTCTTAACTACACCATCATTTTCTTAGTACCTCCTCCCCCAGATTGGCTATGGTATTCTACCCATATGTTATGACTGCAGATGCATCCTTGAAGGACATAGTACAGTTTTGTACCTACCATAAATGTAGATGTCCGATAGGTATGCATCTGCAGTCAGGTTTACCCTCCCTCCTTCTCCTCTGTGGTACTCCTAGGGTGCTTACCCCTTCATTAGCTAGCTGGGGGAATCTGTTATGGTGTATTTGTTTGTATATATATATGTACATATTTTTGCATTATGTTTGCAATTTTTTGGTAGTTTCTCCAAATTTAGCCTTCATAGAGGGCACCTGGCATCTGGGGCAAGAAAAACTGAGGAAGATGGCGTCGGCTGATGCTTTTATACCCCAGACGCTCTGACGTCGGGGAAAGTGCGACATCAGCCGAGGCCAGACCCAGACTTTGGAATCCGGCCGACCGAAGGGCTGCCTGAGGCAGGACAACCCATATGTTATGACTGCAGATGCATACCTATCGGACATCTACATTTATGGTAGGTACAAAACTGTACTTTATGAAACTTCTAGGTCATATGGTAGCATCCACAGTGTTGGTTCCTTTGGCCAGATATCATATGAGGCTGTGTAATCGACTCTCGTCATACAGTGTTCTTTCCTGTCACATCCCATGGATTTTCTCATATGGCAGAGGAAGGTTCATCATGATGAAATTTAATGGTGTTTACAATCTCATTTGTTCTTCCTGTTCCTTCTGTTATGGTCACCATGGACATCTCCCTCCTGGGGTGGGGTTAGGGGGCATTTCAAAGGGAGGGGAGAGTTCAAGGGTGTTCTGTGGAGGCTCACATTCCCATCAGTGTTCTGGAGATAAGGACGGTCCTCCTTGTTTTGCAGGCCTTTCAGGACACCCTAGAGGTGTGATTTTATTACAGATGGACAATGTCACTTGCCTGCTATCTCTGCAAGACAGGGGGGACACTGTTGTATCCTCTTTGTCGAGAGGCCACGAGGGTTTGGCAATTGACATTTTTTTTGCAGTGGTTTCTGGTAGCAGTGCACATCCTGGGGAAATCCAGCATTCCAGCCAATAGCCTCAGCAGGAGTATTCTGCTTCCTCACGAGTGATCCCTAAATCCAAAGGTTGCAGCTCAGATGTTTTGGCACTGGGGCGCTCTGTGTTGCGATCTGTTTCCCTCCCTATCCAACAACAAATGCAGCAGCCATTGTGCATTAATTCCCCCTTCAGGACAGTCACCCAGAGATGCTCTGGTGTTTGCTTGGCCCCTGGGGCTTCTTTATGCTTATACCTCAGTTCCTTAGATGTTAGTTTCCTGAGAAGGTAGCAGAGCTACTGTGATCCTCATAGCCTCCTTTTGGCTTCATCAGGTGAGGTTTCCCTTCCTTTGACCTCTTCTGAAATAACTTCTCTTGGCTACTGGATCACATTCTGGATCTCATTTCTCATCTATTGGTTCTGGATCCTTCCAGACATCAGTCCCTCAAGTTAACCATATGCTTCCTCCAGTTCCCCTGATGGCTAGAAATCCCAAGCTTTTACAGGCAGTAGTTCACATCTTGCCTTCATCTCAGAAACAGTCTACTAGAAAAGTGTATTCCAGTAAATGAAGACAGTTTGTTCTGTGGGCGGAATCTTGGGGGCTCCATCCTTTCCCTTTCTCTGCTCCCTTAGAATCCATTTTGGATTTTCTCGCCAAATTTGTCAGTTTCCAGATTTTCTACAATTAATGTGCAGTTGACAGCCATCTCTAATTTCCATATTAACAATGATCATGTTCCTCTGGCTTCCCTCAAAATGTCCAAGGCATTCCTCAATGGTACCTTTTTGCTCAACCCCCCCCCCCCCACACACACACACACACTCGGAATCCAGTTCCTCCCTGGGATTTGCCTTTTGTTTTGCATGTCTTTACAGGCCCTCCATTTGAGCCTTCAACCATTGCTAACTTGGAGCTCTTGTCTTGGAAGACTTTGTTTTTGGTGGCTGTTACTTCAGCATGGAGGGCTTCAGAGATGCAAGCAGTGTTTCTCTTCATACAAACCCTTCCTTTCTACCTAAGGTAGCTTCTGAGCACAACCTTAACAGTTCTCTTCATCTCCATGTTTTTCCCAGTGTCTCCAACAAAGGTAAATTCCTTCTGCATTGTTTGGAGGTGCATAGACAATTGAGATTTTTTTGTACTGTGCCAAAGCTTTCAGAATATCCAGTTAACTATTTATGATCTCCTCAAAATCCAGGCTGGGCACACTTGTGTGTAAAGTGACCTTATCCAAGTGGCTATCAGAATGTATGATGTTTGCATCTTCTTTGAAAGACCATGCCACACAAGCCTAAGGATCATTCCATAGGGCTTCTACAGCTTTCTTTTCTTAATTGTCATTGGATAAAGTTTGTGCAGCTGTTACTTGGATGGGTTACCACACTTTTGTGTTGCATTATACTCTAGATATTCAGTCTAGCTCCAGGGCTTCCTTTGGCTCCACTGTATTGTGGAATATCCTTCGTTAGTTCCTCTCAAGGAATTTTATTTTCATGGCTGGTGACTCTGTCCAAGACTTTGAAGCCAGGTGGAGTCGACAACATCAGATATGAAGGTTATGGACATATTCTAATGATATATCCATGTTGTCTGCCTCTATCTACTTCAGCCTTCCCTCCTCTTGCCCCTGCCTTTGGTTGGTATGATGAACTTTGCCATTTGTGATGACCAAGCAATGAAGGCTGTCCATTCCTTATTTTTGGAGTTCTGCTTCCTCCTTGGTATAGAAGTTCTTAGTGTACTTAGTAAGTGGTTGTCATGGAGGAAACTTGATCTGAGGAATAGGGTAATGAGTGGGGAGTTGTGGGTAAGGGAGGTAGAGCCTGGCAAGTTTGAAGGCTGAAGGGAACTGGCTGGTGTCTGATACGAGTCAAATCCAAAGACCAATTGGTTGAACCAGACAGAGACAGACAACATAGATCTAACAATTACAGTAAGTACATAACTTTCATTTTCAGTCATTTCTGCCTGTGCAGTGGGCCCAAGAAGTCTTTGCTTTGGAAACTCATATGAGGTCATGTTTAAGGATCCATGAATGGACTGTAGTTTGGCTTTTTGGCCTTATGGTAGCCACGGTTTTACAGTTCTGTTTTCTCACCCAAGGATAAAGATCTTGCATAGGACAGAAATGTATCATTGTCAACAAAGCCACATGACTACCACAGAACTTCTATTGCCAGAACCTTAGCATTGCACTCTTGATTGGTGAGTGATTCCTGCCAACCTCAATGTAGATATTCCCCTCTTACATTGAGACCCACTGCAAATCCTGATGATCAATGTTTCTCTGATGGGTAGAGTAGTCCAGCTAGCTCTTCCTTTGGTCAAGGTAAGTGGATGCCACATAACACAGTGTTCCTTAGCTTGCTTTTTGTACTATGGAAATTCAGACCGAAGATACTTCAATCTCCTGGTAAGACAGGAGTTGTGGGATTGGCAGTGTGCCATGGACTGGTTAATCACGCATACAGTACTTTGCAGCTGCTCACATTACAGGTAGAGAGAATGCACATGTGAATTCCCTATTCCAAAACTCTAGATTTTCACTGAAGCTAATCTGTTCCTGTTTTGTTGGAGTCATCTTGGAATGGGAGCTCTGAACTTTGACATTGTAGTAGTTGGAATAACTCAATTATTATCTTCTTCTTTTCATCAGCTTATGCAGGGGTTGATGGGGAATACACTCCCCTTCTGTTGTGTCTGAGAAAATAGCTGCACATATTTCCACATTCCCTCTGACTCCATTTTGCATTACAAAATTCAAACAAGGAAGACTAGAACCCCTCTATTTTGCCTTTTGGAGTCTGAGATCTGTAGGAGTAGAGAAAACTATCCCTCTGCAAGTCAAGGATGGCTTCCTTGATTGAAGTGAAATCCTGTTTCTTCTCAGATCTTGGTTGTTGTTTCAAATGCATTCTCCTTTTCATTCTTCCAGCAGGGTGAGTTAGTCTCACTAGGCCATTGACCACTCAAGGTGGTGGTATTACTGAGTAAGAGAATTTTGGCCAAGGCACTGCAAAACTTCCCCTACTCTTGGTAGTCAGGGGAAGAGTTTGTGTGTTACACATCCTGACTTCTTGTTTCCTGTCCAAGCATGGAGGCAGCCAGGAGGAACAGAGAGAAAACATGGCTGATTCAGCCTTTGCTGAAACTGGAGTGAAAGCTGCTAAAAATGTAGTTGAAGTGGTAGAATCAGTACTAGAAGTTTTCTTTGATATGGTTGCAGAAAAACTGTGACATTGGAGGAAAATAAAATTTTAGCTGAAACAGATGGATTCAGAGGAAAACCTTCAGAAGAGGTTGTTTGAAAGAGAGACAGTTACCTCTGAAAACTGCATAATTACAACGCTCTAATCGGGTGGGGGGGGGGGGATGATTTGGAAGAAATGGTAAACCAAAGTGAGCCAGAAAATAGAGCAACAATTTCATGGAGCGACATGGAAAAAATAGAAGAAAAAGGAGAAGAGACTGTGCCAGAGAAAGTTCCTGAAAGAAAAACTTGTGCACAAACTGTTGAGAAGGAACAAAGAAGAAATAAAAGAAACAAAGAAAAGTATACAGTACGTGTGAGCAGTGAAAAAGAAGAAAGTTTGATCAGTATGAGGTTTGGGACTCTGTCATATCACCTCTGGGTATCAAAACAAAAGAGGTAAGAGCATTTATTTTAATTAATAGAGACTTTTTGTGACTTGATAATTGAGACTGGACAGGCCATGGAAATTTTTTGGGGTACATATGAACAAAAGAAAAATATTTACATGGTCAGAATATGTGGTGCAAGCTTTTTTATAGACAAAAGAATAGTAATCCAGTTTAGAATTGAAGTTGAAGCAAAAAAACTGGAAGAACATTTGCCTACCTATATGTAAAGAAGTAATGGACAGTACAAAAATATATAATGAAAGAGGACTATGGACTGGGTCATGGGAATGTGGAGTAATACTAAAAATGGAAAATGATAATGTTATGCATGTACCTAGTATTAATGTTCATGGTAACGGGTTTTGTGAAATACAGGGGTCAACCCATAGACTTATATTTGTGGAAAAAAATGATAATTTAATCAGTGAATGTAATAAAAAAATATGTTATTTATGTTGTAAAACAGAGCATAATGCAAAAAATGTGATTTAAAGTGTAGAAAATGTGGCAATACTGGTTATTCATAGCTAGAATGTGAAATAAATGTGCAAGAAAATGAAAATAAACTTTTATACAGGAGAAAGAGAAAATCTACAAAAAGATGACTAATAAAGAGGTTATACATGAAGCTGAAGAAAGTAGCAAGGAAAACGAAACAGAGGAGACAAGTGAGGAAGAAGCTGACTGGCGTACAGTAAGAAATAAGAATTTGCTAGGGAAAAGAGTTGAAGAAAAATAAAATTCAATAATATAATACTTAGAGAAAATAAAGGAAAGAGATAAAAAATGTGTTATATTAACTGTTCTGAAAAGCTGAAATATTAGCTTTAAATATGAGCAGTATGAAAATCTTGAGAAGAATAGGTATATTACAATGGTGTACTGCAGTGGATGCACATCTTATTGTTTTAGAAGATAGACAATTAAGAGAGAAAGAAAGAACACAAACTGAAAAGCTTTGAAATGGTGTGGTAGTTTGGAACATGGGGAAAGAAATGTGCTCTGGCATATGTGTATTATGACAAGAAAGCATTAAAACATTAGATGTAACCATAGTGGAACTAGGACGAATTGCATTAATAGACTTGAGATAGAAAAATATGTATAGAATTATAGCTTTTTATGCATATGTAACAAAAAGAGAGAAATTATGTTTAAAATATTCTTGAATATGTTTGTTTAAATATGGACATTATAGTGGTGAAGAATTTTAATTGTAATTTAAGAAAAAATAAGAGTAATTGTGATGTTAAAATGGTTAAAGAAATTGTGAGAAGTGGAAAGTTCATAGGTTCATAGGTTTAGGTTCATAGATTAATACTAGGCTAACTGCTCTTGTGAGCCATTTTAAGCCTAGCCAATTATCCTCTGTGAGATTCAAACCCTGTACCTTGTGTTTGTAAGGCAAACACCTTAACCATTAGGCCACCCTCCCAACCACAAAGTGTATGGGGGAATAACCACTGGAATTACAAAAGGAATGAAATTAGGAACATAAATTCATTTTTTAATATCTGTTTAAATGTAAAAAAGAGGAATTAAGTATTGGGTCATGTGAATATATGGGTTAAAGTACAGGAAATGAAGCATATATAAGAACAGGAAAAGGAACATAGAGAATTAATAAAAAGGAATTTGATTCAGAAGAGAAAAAAGAACTCATGGAATTATGGAAAAAATCATATGAATGAGATTTATGAGAATTGGACTGGTGGCTTAATTTTAAAGAAATATAAGAAAGTGGTTTTAGATTGCATAAGGAAAAAAGAAAAAGAGAGGTACAAGATATTATGTCAAGAAACATTCAAAGATTTATTAGAAAGGAAAAATTCCTTTTATGAAAAAAGATAAATGTATAAAATGAATCAAATTAAAATTAACTTGCTATATAAACAAATATTGTTTATAAGGAAAGAAAAGAGGTAGCACCATATCTGAGTAAAATAAAAGAATAAGGAAGGTAAGCAAATAAGATAGCAAGTAGGAATATATGAAATTAAAGAATATGTATTGGAATTATTTGTTAAAGAAGAAAACAGAACAAGTTTATAAAGGTGAAAAATTAAAGATAATGAGTATTTAGAACAAAAAATAACAATGAAAGAATTGAATAAAATTTCCAGATATTAATATGAATTCAGCAACAGGACTGGACAGAATTGAATATGCTATGGATAAAGAAATAAAGGAGTGGCAAAAAATGTTTATAGAAGTTAGGAATGAATGATTAGAAACTGCAGTTAGACAGAGATATATACAGAAGTTATAAAATTTATATTTAAAAAAGGAAATAAGCAGAGAAAAAAATTGGAGACCTATAACATTGAATAATACGGATTATAAAATTTTCATGAGAATAATAACGAAAAGGTTACAAAAAATGGATGGAATATATGACCAAAATGTATTCGGAAGAAACTGAAAAGGAAGTCAAGAGTTATTATCGATGATAAGAGAAATAATTGATGATATAAAAATGTAGAAGCAAAGGTTATGATAGAGGATATAAGTAAAGCCTATGATAATATTCAGTATAAATTATTATGGGGAATTTTGCAGGCATATAATACAAGCAAAAATAGAAGTAAAAGCATTGCAAATGAAGACATGAAAGAGTACCAAAACAAACTTGTGTTATGGAAATAAAAAAAGAATATATGTGAAAACAATAGAAACAAACGGTACTTAAATGTTATGAATTCATTTTATTGTATTGATCCATGGAGGGATTTAGAAATGGATAATAAAAAGGCTCTAATGATGAGATTATAATAACTATAAAAAGATTAAAGCATGTAATGAGTTTTTATGGAGATTGTTTGTTAGAAAATTGCTGGTTAAGGCCAATATGCCATACAAGAAAAAGCAAGACAGAATATGTAATAAATGTGGAGAGTTTGACTACTGAGCATGTGTTTCTGAAATGTGAGAGAGTTAATTTGTGGAAAGAAATATGTAAACATAATAGGGTGAAAAGTTTGAGCAAATAAATATGGACATAATAGAATTTGGTTATTATGGTGCACAAAAAAAGGAAGAAGTGAAGAAAATGGACAGAGTAATATTTTATGTTTCATGGACTATATGGCATGAGAGACTAAATCAAGAACAATGGAAAATGGACTTAGACAAAGATTCTGGAGTAGATGTCTTGGTTGTGGATAAAAGAGTGGGGGGATGCTTAAGTTGAAGTTTATAATGTATGGAGATTGTAAATGTAAATAATATGTAATGTAAATATCAGTAAAGAAAAAATATATACGTATAGTTTGTACAGCTAGGTGACAGAGTGGTGCACGAGTGCATGGATAAAATCATAACGAAGGAAGATGGAGTTTTATGGGAAAAATTGCCTTAATATGGTAAAGACAGCATGGATTCAGAGGTTTTGTTTCCAAAGAAACTGTTTGGTGAACCAGTGACAGAAGTTCATAGTAAAGGACATTATTTGGTTGCAACCCTCCAGTTGTGGGATGATTTATTAAAGGATATCTTGGCATTCAGTGAACTGGAGAATGATGGAGAAGCTTTGTGGGGAGAGCGAATGGACAAAATTCAAAAGAAAGAAAAGTAAAGCATTTTGCAAAAAATGTCTGATGTCAAAAAGTATAAAGAAAGTATGTCATGTGCAGAGATGGTATCAAAAGAAGTGAAAAAGAAAAAAAAGTAGTACAAGTATTACAAGGAAATATACTGCTGAAATACAGAGGAAACAAGAAAAAGGACTGGATAGGTATGATATCCAGGACAATGTTGTGGTTCCATTTGGCATTGAAGCACAAGAGGTAAGATAATTCATTTAAATTAATAAAGAAACATTTTGTGGCATTGTTTTTGAGACTGACTAGGGTATGGAGAAGTTTCTAAATGAATATGAAAAACAAAATGAAAATCTGTAGAATCTGTATGTTTAGAGCTTTTAACAGAATCAAAAAGTTGTATATGCAGTTATGAAACGACACTGGCAAAGTAATATTGAAAAGACATTTAGAATGTGAACTTTGCAACAAGAGGGGAGAACATTCTAGATAAGTTGTACACAAACATATAACTGGCCTACAAAGCATTACCTTGTCCACATCTAGGCAACTCAGACCATCTGGCCATCATTCTGCTTCCTGCATACACACCACTGCTGAAAAAGGGCAAACCTATAACCAAACAAGTAAGAGTGGACAGTAGGAAAAGGAATTTTAAAGGAGTAAATGTGAAAGAAAAAGGAAATGGACAATTTTTTTTTGCTTCAAAAAATTTGTTTAAATAGTGTTTAAGTAATAAAGTGGATATTTAGAAATTCCCTCAAGTTTAAAAAGAAGGAAAATAATTGTGGGGTACTTTCAGTAAATGTGAATAATGTTGAGTGTTATAAGAAGGATAGGAATACTGGAATGGTGTGTAAAATGTGATGCGAATGTCATTTTATTAGAAGATGTAAAATTTCTGACAAATGAGATATTACAAATATAGAAGTTGTGGGGGTGGAAATGTATGGAATTTAGGAAGCAAACTGTTCTGGACTGGGTGCATTGTATAAAAAAGCTGAAAATATTAGATGTAACATTTTTAAGGATTGAGAAGAATAACAGTTGTGGGTGTGAGATGGAGAAAGTATGTTTATAGGATTATAGCATTATATGCATATGTAACTAGTAAAGAGAGATCATTTGTTTAATCAAATGCTAGATTGTATAGTAATTGATATGAAAATTATAATTGCAAAAGATGGCTGCACATTAAGTAACAGCTTAAGTTCAGCTCTCCCAATGTGATAACAGAAACTCAGAAGATAGCCAGTGAACTCATTTTTTCGGGGGGTAAATTTCAGTAACTGGCTTGTAGGTGCACTGCCTAAATGTCCGCAAAAAAAGAAATTCAGAGAACCTGAGAGAAAATCAATGACAAAAGGTGAGGAAAAAACACTGCTGGGAAGAACTCTCCAGCTGTACAATAAAAAGCAATGCAAGCTCCAGCTTTGGTGCAGTACATGTCTTCCAGTAACCGAGAGGAAAAAATAAGTCACATGTAGTCAGAGCCGATTAAAATAAATTAAACACTAATGGAATATATCAACTCAATTAACAAAATGCTAGATAAAATGGAAGAAGCTTTAAACAGATATTCAGATGAAGTGATAAAACTGCAGAAGGAGTGTATTTATACCCACTGATTATAGGGAATGGTGAAAAGTAGGGATGAGATTCAAACTGCTGCATCCAGCTATTCTTTCCTGGAGGGACAAAATCATTTTTTGATGCAGGGCATGCTAAGAAGGAAATACAAAAGTTAGTCCAACAAAAAGTGAGCTGTGAAACAGAAAATTCTGCTGCTTATTCTTCTGGTAATAAAGACCATAGAGTGACTGTTCCAGTGTTCAACGAAAAATGCCTGAGAGAGACAAAAACACACAGGAGTTTACTAGAAGAACTGAGAGTACATTGGAAAGGAGGCAGAGCCTGAATTTGGGAGATGGAGGTAAACAGGAATAAAACTAGTAACTTGGAAATTGGCATATAAATGTAGGATTATAAAGCATTAATTATATTTGTGAAACATGACAGAACAAGAAAACCTGGAAATATTAGAGTTTTTGGCTTTGCTAAATTTGTGAGAGTGACTAAAGCATATGCCCTACTTTGTCATTAATGTTTAGAGGAACATGTAGAAGAGGGAAGAGGAAGGAAAGAGTTTAACTGTAAGTAAAACAAACATTTGTTCTTAACAGTAATATTTGTGTAGTGCATGATATCTGCATAATGTAAAGTTTTCTCAGTTATTTTAAAGTGTAATGGGGATACTAAAGTAAACAGCTGGCCCTGTTTTTCCTTTTCCCGTTCTGGTCAGTTTTAATAAATGTAGGGAAAAGTCTGTTCAAAAGAGTATAATACAAGAAAAAATTATGTTTCTTTCTAATTCTTACATAGGGAAGTAAATGGATTAAGGCTCTTTTCTTTATGTCATAACAAGTTTTAAAAGGATGCAAATAAGTAAAAAAAAGAACATTCAGTATAATAAAGCTCTCCTCTAGCAAATAAATATTAAACAAATACTTGTAGCAACTACTCTCTATCTGGTTCTCATATCTGCATGGGGCCAATCTGATAAAGCGCAATAAAAACAGAATACTTCTTCCTTTTAATGGCTTTTTCTAAATGGTTAGGAGATAATGTTTTCTGAAACCATTCAAGTGTTTTCTCACTCTGGGAGATCAATAAAGATAAGACAAAACCACACAACACTTAGCAGAGACACAGGCTGTACCAAGCATCTTAACATGAATAGCTTTCCTTTTAGGTTAAACCAACTCTGTGAGTGTGGCTGTTAGTTTGGGACAGTTATTCCTATTAGTAAGGTAAAACTTCAGTATTTGAAGATGTATATAGTTTTACATGTTAAGCTAATAGGTTTTTGGGGTGTGTTTGTTTTTTTTTTTTTGTTTAAGGGCTTTTAATAAAACAACGTTTTATAAGATGTGACATAAGCTCAAATGGATATGACAAGAAAGAACTGCATAAAAGGTCACCCTGCCAAACAGTGTGTGCATGTAACACAAAAGCTGGAACTACATACTTAATAAAAATGCTTTTACAAATAAAAGGTGGGAATAATTTTTTAACCTTTAGATATTATTGTTAAATGTTAATGGTCTCAGATATTTACAAAAAGAAAGTAGTGAACTATATTAAAAATATAGAGTGCAAATAGCTATGCTACAGGTGACACATTTGGAAAGAACTGAACACAAGAAGTGAATTTGATAAAGAAAGGCTTTCAGGATGGTTATTCAGTGGATTACCTGGGACAAAGAAAAAGAGGAGTACTTATATTAATTGCAAGAGCAGCTGCAGTAGTGACGGAAGAGGATAAAAGTGGTAATAATGGAAGATATATAGTACTAAGGGGCTACTGGTAAGGGAAGATGATTACACTGACATGTATTTATATTCCACCTCAAACTGCGGTAATAGAGGTTAAGAAAATTCTGGAAGAAATCATTTTCAGCAGGAAATATTACTTGTAGGTGGGGACTGGAATTTGATTGGCAGCAGAAAAGATGTGTCTGGGGACCCAGCAGGGAAAATATAAGTAAGGAGGGTAGATATTTGAAGAAATGCATTAAAATATTTGGCATGATAGATGTGAATTCAGTAGCAGGATTTTGGAGTGAATTTACATATTGCCTAAGATACAAAAACTTTGCTAGGCTATAAGGAACTTACTTTTCACAGAAACATGTGCATGTAATTGAAAGTTTGTATATGTATCCAATAACTATTTCAGATCACATGCCAATAACTAAAATAAAAATGCATCGAATTGTAATAAAAATGAAATCCTGGAGTTTTCCCACCTATCTGTTAGAGAGGAATTTATGGAATGGGTAGTGGAAATTATTCAGGAGTTATTAGAGTAGGCAGACATTTCTCCTGAAGATATAGCTAGGGAGTGGAATAAAATTGAAGTGGAGTTTAAAAATAGGATGGAAATAAAAAAAGAGCGATATGGTTAAGAAGCAACAGGAATTATTTAGAGGGGACAGGCAAATGTTAAAATATTGCAGAATAGGGTGAATCTTATAGAACAAGAATGCTAAGCAGAAAATAAAGGATTACTTCAATAATATGCATGAGTTTAGAAAGATTGCTGTTAAGGAACTGAATTTAATAGTGCCAGAGCACAAAGACTTTTAGTGCAATGACTCAGACAACAAGAAGTCAAAAGGGTTGTCACAAAGCTTAGGGAGTCTATAACAAGGAAGATAAGAGATCTTAAAGAGGTGCTAGAAATATTTCAGAAGTTTTATGAAAGTCTGTGTAAAGCAGAGAACTATGTAGATCAAGAAGAGGCACAAATGTAAATGTTTATGGAAGAATTCAGTATGCTAAGGTTAGAGGTAGATGAGGCTGAATAATAGGATAGGAATAGATGAGATAAAAATGGTGGTGTATAACCAGTCAACAGGAAAGTCCCCAGGAATAGATGGTATTCCTGTGAAATTTGGAAACAGTGAAGGAAAAAAGCTGGTAAAATGCTGTTAAACAAAACCTTCCATATTTTTAAGAGGAGGAGAAGCACCAACATCTTGGAAGAAAGCAGTCTGGTGGCTGTAATACCTAAAGAGGATGAAAACCTATATATGCAGGTCCATTTCAGTCCTAAACCATAATTATAAAGTGTTTGTTTATAATGGCTAAAAGAATGCCAAAGGTAATGCCAGAATTGAAAGACATGGATCAATGTGGTTTTGTGGAGGGAGGCAGACATTGACTACATTAGCAGAACTTTGAGGATCCAGAAGGAAACTGAATGTATGAACATATACCACTGCTGTTGGTAGGTCTTGATGCAGAGAAAGCATTTGACACAGTAAGCTGGGAGTTTATGAGCAGGACATTAGAAGCATTTGTATTCCCGGATCAAATTATAAGGTTGACGAGGAAGATGTACGAGGGATCAGAGGTGAAAATTAAAGTGGGTGGGTTTCTCACTGATAATTTATGTTTGAACAGAGGAACCAGGCAGGGGTGTCCTCTTTGCACTTTATTTGAACTATATTTAGATCCACTGGGAAAGAAAATAAAGGGCTCAAAAATTCAAGAATATAATGGTAGTCAAGAAAAGCTGGCTGTATTTGCAGATATTTTATACCTCATAATACCAAAAAAAGACATTTAAGTGTTGTGGAATATTTGAGGCAGTTTCATATCTTTTCAGGAAACAAAATTAATAAAGCTAAAGCGAGGGCAGTACCCACACACAAATTGGTTCAGAGATGTACATATTTATGGGGACATGATAAAATGAAGTACTTTGGAATATGGATTAGAAAGAATTCTGCTGTTTCAGTTAAGGATATGTGGGAAGAGACTAAAAAGATAATAGAAAAACTGAGAAATTGGAAGCTCTGTTATATGGATATGGACAGCAGGATACAAACAGTTAAAATGTTTTAGTCCATTTAGTTTTATCCACAGGTCAGTCATATTTTTTTATCAACTGGAGAAGTTGTGGATAGCAATTCATAAAAAGCTGAAGCATTTTTTTTCCTGTGAGGGGAAGATGGGCATGAGTCAAGTGTGATAAGTAGATTCTTCCAGTTGAACAAGGTGGTTTGGGACTACCCAATTTGAAGGTGTATTTCAGAGTTATATAGTTAAGGCTCCTATACATAGCACAAGCAGAAACCTGTAATTCAAATGGAAAGGGGTGATGATGAAACGGGGAAGCTGAAGAAACAAGGAGAGACTGGGATTTTAGATGCAGATCCTCGAAAAGAATAACAATAACCATGCAGAATATTATATTTATAAAGTAGCAGAAAGTATTGTAAGAACTAAGCCAGCATGGGAATGAACAAAGGAGATTCTGTCAATAGGGATGACTGCAGTCAAGGATGCAGACTGTAAGCAAGAAGAGGCTGGAATTTATTGGAGAAAACTGGTAAAAGAACCAAGGTATTGGGCGCAAATAACTAGAGAGGGAAATGTAATAGAATGGGAAGAGGCCAAGTATTTATTTGGACTACAGAGTAGAGATTGCCTTCCTTATCAAAGATTGATATCAGAGTATAGAAAAAGAGAAAGAAACAGGGATCCTAAGCAAAAGACTAGCACTGATAGTTTTTAGTAGAATCTAAAACAGAAGCTGCTTTTAAAAAATGAATAATTAGTAGAGCATACAAAATATCACATGATAACTATAAGAATCAATCAGAGGAGATTAGATAGGATTGGGAAGAGAGATTGAATAAATAGTTCACAAAGAAACAATGGGAGATATGTGTATGTCTCCCATATAAGAAGCAAAGTCTAGAAAATTTAGGATATTTGCTGGGAAGTGTTTACACAGGCATTTTTATAGCCCAAGTAGACTCCAAAGAATTTTTCCTCAGGTAGACCGCAGATGTTGGAGGTGTAATGGGGAAGAAAGAGATAACTGGGAACATATTTTCTGGGAGTGTAATTAATTGGCAGACTTTAAATATACCCTGCAGACTGCTCTGTCAGATACTGGGTGAGCAAATTGGTTTAAGTAAGGAAATGATTGTTTGAGCTATGATACAGAATCAGAATTGCCTAGATATAATAAGGCCTTACTGAGTCTAATTATGGTGGCTGCCAAAAAGTGCCAGAAAATGGAAATCAAAGTCTAAACCAACTTTACTAGAAGCGTGAATGTAGTAATGAGATAAAAGAATTGAAACTGGGATCTTTAGAAAAGGGTATGAGGAAATTACATAGTTAAAAATGGGACATATGGGAACAGTACATGTAGAGGAGGAACAAGGTATAGGGAAATTACATAGTTAAAAATGGGACATATGGGAACAGTACATGCAGAAGAGGAACAAGGTTTAAAAGAAGCCAGGATTTGAATGAGCTATGTAATGTTTGACTGACAGTGACTGGATAGATTATAAATGATGTATATAATGTTTGCAACTACAGTTATCTCAAAATGATTTGCAATGTAAGATAACTAAAATTCTGTCAATATAGTTTTTCATTTATATTAATGCATGATTGCCTATGTCATACATGATAATTTAATAAAGATGTTTCTTGTTTGCAAAAAAAATTAACTACAGGCGATTTTAGTTGTGATTTAAGGAGAAAAGGTAAAAAATAAATAAAAAAGCAGAAGACTTTTCAGGATACGGTAAAAGCAGTAAACTGAGTGAGGTAAAACTCAGTGGACTTGTAAAAGTGGATTACTTGAAACTGAAATTGACTGCTTTATTTTATCAAGACGACCTGAGTATAACAGGTGGTATTATGGTTGTAAAGGTTTTTTCAGACCATTTGGCAACATGAATAGAGGTGATAAGAAGAGAGTATATATAAAAACAGGAAAATAAAAAGAATAAATGAGAAATTTTGAAATAAAATGGCCGAAAGCGAAGCAATGCATTTAGGGAAAGTATCGTATAACTATGAAGATTTCTATAAAAATTGGTCTGATTGGTGGATCTAGTTTTAAAAAAAGTATAAAGTATTTTTTTTTCAGTGGCAGGATAAAATAAGAAAGGAAAGAAAGATAAGATATGAAAAAGTCTGTACAGATTGTGACAATGTGAGGTATTGCCAGCTATGCCAGGAGAAATAGGGCAGTGGATGTTTAACATGGCAGCACAGCTAGCTGGAATTTTGTAAAGAATTGTATGTCATTTGTATATCAAACTGATTTGTACTGATGCTTGTTGAAACGTGTATTTCTAAAGCTGTTTGTGTTAAAAAATGTACTAACAGTGTGCCCTGATGGACAGAAAAAAGAAATATACATGTGTTATTGTAACTGTTTAAATGTATATTTTTAACAGAGGATACTGGAAGAGAAGAGGTTAATCTCAATCCACCCAACTTTGAAAATAGTTTGAAATTAAATTACCTGGCTTAGGCCATAAAGATTGTATCTTACAGTTCTCAGTGCAGCCAGAGACAAAATGTCTGTACTAGGAAGCTTTCTGCATTGTCCTTGGGGTGAAATAATTGTACTCTGGAAGGGTGGATATTTGAGTTTTTGACTTCCAGGAGCTGCAGCAGACCTTAGCAAGTCTCTTTGGGTGTGTATTATTGACACATATCTGCTAAATCCTGACAGCTTCTAGCCAAGGGGGGTAGCATGTGAACCAGAAGTCAGATCATCAGATGTATGTGATGTCATTCTGTAATCTAGGACAAAAAATTATGTTTAGTACTAGATGAGACTGAAGTTTCATTGCAGTCTGTTTTTGGAACCTGACGTAGAAGGATCTCTCACCCACTTTATCTTGCCTTACTCTTGTAAGTGAACCAGGGAATTGTAATTCTTTAGATCAGTCAGGAAAATATTGTGAGATTAGTTAAGTACTATTTTAGAACACCCAATGCTGAAAACCGCGAACAGTGTTTTATCGATACATATTCAGCGAAAGGTGAAAATGTCGAACCCACTGAACAGCGATTTCTTTCCCTAGGAAAGAAATGACTGTTCCAACCCCCCCCAAAAAAAGTTTAAACACTTCCAATCACTTATACCTTAACCCTAATTATACCCCCCAGAGAACAGTAAACAACTAAATACACATATGCACGTAACCCAACCATACATCTAACGAAAAAAAAAAACAGTAAACATTTTAAAACATATGCACTTACGTTAACCCGCACCCTAACCCTAAGGTCAGTAACTCTCGCACATTTACATAAACAGTTCCAAACACATACACACTTACCTTAACCCTAATCCTACCTTCCAAAACAAAAGTAAACAGCTGAAAACACATACACACGTAACTTAACCATACATCTAATGCAAAATAAAAAACAGTAAACACTTTCATACGTATACACTTAACTTAACCTGCACCTTAACCCTACGGTCAGTAACTGTTGCTCAGTCACGCTCGGGAGCTGTACCGGACAAGGGATCACATTACACTTTCAGAAGCGGTCAAGCAACTTCTTTCCCAGGGAAAGAATTCACTGAACAGTTGCTTCATTGTTTTGCCTGTTCGCCCTACATGTGTCGACGAAAACTCATTCGACAAAATGCATTTTCATCGTTCTAATAGGAACCCCTGTTTTTCTTCATCTGTATGAATCTATTTGTCTGTTACTTTAATATTTCCTGTGATTTAAACTGTGTTTACTGTAAATAGATATTTAGTATTTTCATGTTCTTTTCCTATTTATTTAATATATTTAAACTTACCATTGTGGGTGTTCTTTTAGAGAACATTTTAATCTTTGAGAGTACTTGTATATATTTGGTGACAACTCTGGCCACTCCTGAAAGCCTTGCTGTTGGTCAAACTACCATTTGTATTGATATTAATGTCACTCAGTTTGATTGGGTACCCTTGCAAGAGACTTAGAGTAGCTGGCTTTGGAGTATCTGGTAGCAGTGTAAATACCTTATAGTCTGGGCAGACGAGGGTATATCTAGTAAATCTGTGCCAGCCTGTCCCAGGTGTGTGTGAAAATCAAATCTCAGAGTGTGTATGTTAGCTGTTTGGAGCAGGGACATGAAACACTGGTTTCACAGAGAAGGTGCTGGAGAACTTTGCTTGGACACTCAGCTGAGGTCTCAGTTGTATAGCTGTGCTGTTGGGGAGTCTTATTGAAGACCTGAAGGGAGACTGAGAAATCCAGATCCCGGACTAAGTGTGTTCCGTGTATGCTCTTAAGGGAAATTGTACTTGATGCAGAGAGTTGCGTCTGGAAATTCTGGGTGTATCCATTTTTGTTCCAAGTGAATGTCCCTCTCCAGTGCCAGTGGTGTGAGAATTCAGGCTCCTTGATTAATGGCCCAGAGTGGGGACATCACACAGATGTACTGAAGATTGTAAGAGAATGCTATGATGTTAAAAAGAACTGTATAAAAGAAATCAAGTGAAAACTGAAGATTTACTGTTTAAACAGATATACCTCCTCCATTCTTCCTTGTAATAAAATATGTACATATTTGGGTAAAATATTAAGAAGATGTTTGTATAATGACAGCAATGAAATATATAAAGGGTGAAATAAAAAGAACAAACTAGGAGTAAAGTAGTACAACATGTGGCAAATATGTATAATAAGAAGTAAGAAAATAAAAGTGAATTGAAAGTAAAAACTTTTTTGTAACAAGTTAAGGAAGAATTTGAAAAAGAAATTACTATTAAGGAGTTGGAATAAATACTTGGGAAAGTAAATGCTGATTCAGTATCAGTTCCAGATAGTATAGGGTATGAAATGTATAAGAAGTTGTTAGATTGGCAGAAAGGGTATTTTATAAAAATAATGAATAGTTGGATTAGGGTTTTTTTGTTTATGAAGAGATATGTAGTGGGATAATAAAATTTACCTGAAAAAAATGAAGACCTGTTACCTTAAATAATACAGACTGTACATTTTTATGGAAATAATGCATATAAGAAGGGAAAGAAAAAATGAGCGATATAATGGAGGAAAGTATATATGGTATGAAAAGAAAAAGATATCAAGAATTATTGATGATTTTCGTGTTTCGCTGTTGCAGTCATCACACTTGGGTTATCCTGCCAGGGGTAGCCCTCAGTCAGCCCGAATACCAGAGGGTTAGTCTTTCTGCGTCAGTTGCTGTCGCTACAGGACTGACGTCAGGTCGTCAGTGGTATAAAATCAGGCAGCCGATGCCATTGCATCAGTCTTTCTCGCAGAGGAGCCCAAAGCAGAAGCAGTTTGCACGAGTGCCGGGTGGCCGCTACCTGAATTTCGTTTCCGAATTGAAGTTGAAGTCTTCTAAAGCTAAGTACCCTGTTGAGGATCCTTTTTTCTTGCTCTAACTGATATCAGAAAAAGTTAACAATTGTCTCACCTGTGGAAAGCAAATACCACACCGAGACTTCCATTATTACTGCGTCACCTGTTTAGGCCCAGACCACAACGTCCCTCTCTGTCGCTTTTGTGCTTTGTCCAACGCCAGAACTATATGTTGTCAGGCCCTTATTGTAGCTAAATATTTTTGTAATCTATCTCCATATTCCAAAATGGCTTTGGTAAGCCATCAGACTACTGATCTTCTGAAAAAACGTAAGGATAAAGACAGAAACAGACCACATAGATCCAAAAATGTGGATGACGCATCAGTTAAGATAGTCGCCAGTTCGTCGGTTCTCAGTGAGGTGCTTTCGCAGCCCTTGATGTCCGCTTCTGTGGATTTGCAGGCCGCTACCGAGACCTGTTCAGAGTCCGGTATCTCATGAGACTCTTCTTTGACTAAGGATCCTGTGGATGTCTCTACCTTGGATGGGTCTGGAGCCACTGAGCAGGCACCTGCTTCCGAGGAAGTTCTTCGCACTACCGATACTTGAGACAAACCGACAACTTTCTCATCTTCAGTTCTTTCTAAAACTACTGAGTTTCTAAGGCCCAGGGTATAAACTACTCCTAAAAAAAAACGACCCAAGCTCAAGCACCTGCTTCCATGCTTCAATCTCAAATGCTTAAAATGGCGGAAGACCTTATTCTTATTAGGAGAAGCCAGCCTTACCCCAACCACAAGAAAAAGAGATTTGTCCCCATCTGTTTTATCTGACCAGGAGTCCGATGACTCTGAGGTTTCTGATTATGAAGACATGTAACCCCTATCTGCATATGAGGATTCAAATGCAGAGTAATCTATTCCTTCAGCCTCTCCTCCAGAGGATTTTTAATTTGGTGAAACCCTGCATACTTTAAGGGAACATTTCCACTGGGAATGTCAGGACTATCCCCAGTCCAAAAAGAGACTCAGGGAATTCTTAGATTTACCACAGCATAGACCTTTAGCCATTCCTCCTGTCTTGGATGTTGTGGATGATGTCTTTATGAAATCCAGTTTGACTCCTGACACCCTTCCTCCTGCTCCCAGGAATCCTGACTGGTATTACAGAG
The DNA here is from genome assembly GCF_019279795.1 of Protopterus annectens. Taxonomy (NCBI): domain Eukaryota; kingdom Metazoa; phylum Chordata; order Ceratodontiformes; family Protopteridae; genus Protopterus; species Protopterus annectens. The sequence continues at coordinate 297,297,704 of NC_056751.1, forward strand.
TCCCTGACTCTCACAAATTTCTTTTCAAAAATCCTACTGCTGACCCTGAGGTCATCTCTCAAGGACCTAAAGGAATAAAAGCAACCACAGCTAAGAATCTCACCCCCTCCGACAGGGATTCCCAAGCTTTAGATGGGTTAAAGTATACACCTCTGCAACTCTTGCCATTAGAGCACTAAATTACCAGTTCCACATGCTGAAATACCAGCAACATACCTTGGAACTCCTCAAACAAAAAATATCTACCTTTCCCGCTTGTGCAGAAAATAAAGAATTACAGGAGCTTATGCATTCTGCAAGCCGTTACTAAACACACCTTGTAATGTGGCTTTGACCCCCTAGAAGCATCTTTCAGGGCAGCAGTCACAGGTTCTGTACTTAGAAGGCATGCTTGGCTCAAGGAACAGACCTTGCCAGACCATGTCAAATCAAAACTGTTGGACTCACCATTGAACAAAGGCAATTTATTTGGCACCAAGGCAGAAGAGGTCTTAAAAAAAGATGGAAGAAAAAGCTAAATCTATGCAGACAGTTAAATCACTTTCCTATTGAAATTTGGTAATGACAGAAGATGGGTTGTTAAACCATCTGATAAGGCAACCAGATAGTAATCATGCATTTTACACAATATTTAGAGATGTGTTATAAACATTTGAACATTGTGGAAATTTATAGAAAATGGGATGTTTCTGATTACTTTGAAGCTATTAAGGAGTACCAACTGTTGTTAGAAAAGGTCTTAAGTTGGGGTGGAAAACTGCTCTATGGCAGTTTTTTTACTGTTTACCTAAGACGCATAAAGGTCTAACTAACCTTAGTGGTCGACCTATAGTGTCTGCATTTTTGAAAAACATAAGTGTGCTGCTACATGAACATCTTAAGAAATATGTAATCAGCCTCTTATATTAGGGATAGCCAGGATTTTTTAAACAAAATAAAAGGGAAAGTTTGGAATATGAACATGTTTTGGCTCTGCATGGATGTCAAAAGTCTTTATACTAACATTAAGCAGGAAATAAGGATTCGGCCTTATTCCATTTCCTGGGGGACTCTACCATGTCTAATTTTTTGATAGATTTAGTTATGTTTTGTTTGAAAAATAATTGTTTTATGTTTAATGGAGACATTTTTCAGCAGTTACACGGCACTGCTATGCGGGCGGATTTCGCCCCCATGTATGCTAATTTAGTTATGGCTAAACTGGAAGATGATTTTGTTTATAGATATTATTTTTTTAGATCAAAAGTAATTTTATATTTTAGATTTATTGATGCTCTTATTTTTTTTATGTCAAGGAAGCCGGACAGAAGCCCTTGGGTTTGTCGATGACTTACAATCTAATACTATGGGCTTAAGCTTTGATGGTATACAGCTTGGCCCACCAGTGAATTTCCTGGATATTAGCTTAGATGGATTTACAACTAGTCTCCATAGGAAATTTGAACATAGAAATGTATTTTTATATGGGAGTAGTTGTCACCCCAAACATTTAGTCAAGGTACTGCCTTATAATGAATTCTTACGAATTCATAGGCTATGTAGCATTGATGTGAGCCTTGATAGAGAGATAACAGAAGCAGAAGAATACAGTTGTAATACTGAGGGGCTAGTGTATGTGCTGAGATGTGGATGCAATAAGTTCTACATAGAGGAAACCTATAGGAGTTTTAGGGTCCGGTTACAGGAACATATTAGGGACATAAAAAATAAAAAACTAGAGAGTCCTCTTGGGAGCCATTTCATGACAGCACACAATTCTGATCATGATTTTCTTAGGGTTTGTGTTCTGGAAAAATTGCAAGTTGGTATAAATGAATGTGTGTTCTTAAAAAAATAAACAGTCTTGATTTTAAAGTATGGTACTTTGGAGCCTCAGGGACTCTATAAGGAATGTAATTGGAAGTATGTGATTTAAATTGTATGTTTAATTGATTAATTGTCTTGTGTAATATGTTGTATTTAAGTAAAGAGCGTTTTGTAGCGTTTTTACTCTTGGAAGGCTGTGCAAGCCGAGGCGCTAAATGTTTCATTAAAATTGCGTACTACTTGAATCAGTGGTCTTGATGGTGTTTTAATATTCAAATTTATCCCTACTTAGACGACTGCCTAATTCAGGCAGACAGCCAGGAAAAGCTGTTACAGCACCTGCCCTTTGTAAAGTACCTACTGACCTCCCTGGGGTATGCTATAAACGAAAAGAAATCCAAACTAGTCCCCATTCAAAAGATTGTATTCCTGGGAGCAAGCCTGGACACAGCATCCCAGATGGGTATTCCTTACTCCAGAAAAACAAGCCTACCTGACAGGCTACTTCTCTCAACTAGCCACCAGAACCCAGTTATCCGCAAGGAAAATCCTGCAAGCTCTAGGGATCATGGCATCCTACATTCTACTAATTCCATATGCCAGACTGCATATGAGGAAAGTACAATTGTACCTAAAAAGCCTTTGGTGTCAACAGTCTCAGTACCTGAAAATTATCATACCTATGATACCCTGTCTAAGGAAAGATTTTCTTTGGTGGGTAGCAGCATACAACCACAACAAGGGTCTTCTCTTCTCACAAACCCTAAGCCACCCAGACCCTAACCACAGATGCATCAGATTATGCCTGGGGTGCACACCTGGACGGCAGGTGCATTCAGGGCCACTGGAGACCAAATCAAATACATCTGCACATCAACCAAAAAGAGATGCTAGCTGTTCAGCATGCTCTGACTGCTTTCAGACCCCTACTCTCCCCGGGTCCTATAGTGATCAAGACAGGCAACACCACAGTGATGTGGTACATCAACAAGTAGGGGGGAACTCACTCTTATCCTCTCTGCAGGCTAGCCATGACCCTTTGGCACACTGCTTCAGCCATACAAATTCACCTGCTAGCACAATTCCTGCCAGGCTCCCAAAACTCTCTGGCAGACAACTTAAGCAGAAACCTGCTAGACCCACACGAGTGGCAGCTAGACCACAGAATCTTCCACTTTGTAAACCAGAAATGCGGCACCTGGAAGGTGGACCTCTTTGCCTCCCACAACAATCATCAGCTCAGCACATTCTGCACCACGGAACCTCATCGCAAAGCCTGGAAAGTGGATGCTGTATCCTTCCAATGGGTAAACCTCTCGATCTATGTATTTCCCTCACTACCACTAACTTCAAGGGTACTGCACAAAATAAGGGAAGAAAAACCAAGGGCAACCTTGATTGCCCCAGACTGGCCATGCCAGCAATGGTACCCACTACTGCACAGCCTGTCACCATGACACCTACCTCGGATCCCAACCCTCCTGACCCAGAAGAATGGAGAATGCATGCATCCACAGTTGCAGACCCTGAACCTGGCAGCCTGGCTTTTATTCCATGACCTCTCCTCCAGCTGCCAGCCTAAGCAAACAAGTCCTGGATGTTATACGTGAAGCCAGATGCCCCAGCACTAGCAAATCCTTTGCTGACAAGTGGAAAAGGTTTTGCACCTGCATCCAGGCTAATTTAGCTGAAACAGCACAGCCCTCCCTACCTCTCATCCTGGATTACCTAGCAGACCTACTACACAGGGGCCTTTCTTTCTCTTCTGTTAAAATCCATGTCTCTGCCATCTCTGCTCATTACAGCACAGAGCCACCTGTCTTCACTCATCCTCTCATCAAACAGTTTCTAAGAGGGGCTAACAATTTAAGGCCACCCAAAAGAGCTCCTATCCCAGCTTGGGACCTTAACTTTGTGTTGGAAAAGCTCACACCATACCCCCCCTTTGAGCCTGCAGCTTCAACTGAGTTAAAATTCCTCTCTTGGAAAACTCTTGGAAAACAGCCTTGTTTCTGGCCATCACTTCAGCTACTAGAGTTTCAGAGCTACAGGCACTCATGACTGTAGATCCCTTCATCATTTTCCATGCTGATAGGGTCTCCCTCAGGACTAACCCAACTTTCATGCCTAAAGTGGTGTACAGTGTGGCTCTTAACCAATCAATTCATTTGCCCACCTTTTTCCCTAACCCACAAAACAAGGGGGAAAGAATTCTGCATTCTCTAGATGTGCACAGACAGTTCAGATTCTACCTGGATAGGACTAAATCTTTTAGGAAAACTGACCAATTACTAGTCAGCTATGCAGCAGGGGCAGAGGACAAGGCCATATCCAAACAAACAATCTCCAAATGGATAGCACACTGCATCCATTTCTGCTACAAACACCATGGGAAACCACCCCCTAAGGGGGGTCAGGATGCATTCCACCAGGGCAACCTCCACCTTTGCAACTTTCCTCAGAGGGGTCCATACCAAGGATATGCTGGAGGCTGCAACATGGACTTCTGTTCATACCTTCACCAAGCATTACCACCTGTCTATCTTCTCCAAATCCAGGGCAGGCTTTGCAACTGCAGTCTTGCAGGGCATCCTAGCCAGCCTCCGGTCATCTTGACTGCCTCCACCCTTTTCTTCTGCTTTGGGAATCAACCCAGTCACAGAAGTGATTAATGCTATTAAAGTAAGAAAAAAAAATGGTGTACAAAGATAGTAGACTGCCCAAATGGAGACTAGTAATAACTAAGTTACTAGTAAAAGGAAAAATATGCCATGTAAAAGGAAGGTTGAAAAGGTGTTTTATCTGGAGGAAGAAACAGAGCATGTCTTCTTGAATTGCAAATAAATTATATAACATTGGAAAAAGTTGTTTGAAGAAATTTTTTTGAAAATATTTAAGATATAGATAATGTGAATATGATTTTTTTATGGATATATAAAGACAAGAAAAAAGAATATGTGAAAAGAGTACATGAAAATCTATTATGTAATATAGGTTGTTTGGAATGTAAGATTAAAAAAAAAATATTTAATGGAAAGTGGATATTGGCAGACAAGTTGAGAAAAATTAGATTATGGTTGTAGAAAAAGGAGTGAGATTTAATTACAGAAGATGAATGGTGAGAGAGTTATAGAAATGTATAAGTACATTTTTGTAAATATGTGTAGCTTATAAAAATGTAAATAATAAAATTTTATTTTGTTTTTAAAAAAAAAAACTTCTACTTTTTATGGTAAGTGCTGTGGGATATTTTATATCCACCTAAATGGGGCCCCGATTTAATGTCTCATTTGAAAGATGGCACACACAGGAATGCAGTCCCCACAAACACACACTATGCAGTACAGTACAGTGTCAGTTGTGGAATATTAATCCAACTAGCTGATGTGAGAGTAGAACCCACTCTTCTTCTAATTGTTTCCTTCCGTGCCTGAAAAGAAAACTCCTATGGAGGAAGAACACCATACAAAAAAACCTTGAACAAATTGCACTCCGCCAGAAGCAGGTGAGACAATTACTACAGACAGCTCAGACATAGCTTGGAGAGCTCACTTAGGTCCCCTGAATGTACAGGGCATTTTGGTCTCCACAGCAAAGGAAGTTGCATATAAACCAAAAGGAGTTACTAACAGTTTACCTGGCCATAAAAGCCATTCAACAAAACTAAGCCCAGGGATACTGCAAGTCTGAACAGACAACACCACAGTTATGAGTAACATAAACAAGGTGGAACTTTGTCCTACCCCCTGTGCACCCTTGCCAGAAAAATGTGGATGCTGACTCAAAAGAAAAGGCTAATCCTCATATACTGTTATATTTAAAAAAACAAACAATGCCCTACCAGATTCTCTAAGCAGGGACTTTCTAGACCCTAACAAATGGATGTTGAAAAGAGAGTTCTTCTTGGATCTGGCTATGTAGTGGGGGATCTTCTCAGTAGACTTGTTCACCTCTCTTCACAACAAGCAACTACAGAAGTTCTGAACCAGAACACAACATACATGAGCTTAGAAGATGGGTGCCTTCTCTTTAACATGGGAAAACCTGTTCCTATATGCATTCTTACCCTTGCCCCTGATTCCCCAAGTACTAAAAAAATCAGGACTTACAGACCAGGCATGACACTGATCCTACTCATGCAGACATCAGCTCAGTCTTACAGTACTTGTCAGGCCTCTTCACACTAGGTCTTTCCTATTCCAGCATAAGGTACATGCCTCTGCAATTTCAGCTTTCCTGAACAATGCTCCATCTATCTTCTGACATCCCAAAATGAAACTTTCTAAAAAGGGTGATTCTCTTCAGATCACTGAGAAGGAACTGAATTCTACCTTGGGATTTAAATTGTCTTAGAAAAACATAGCCTCCCTTTGAACCTGCAGCCACTGTTGCCCTAAAGATGCTCACCTGGAAGAACACCTTTCTCATAGCTTTGAGTTTCTGATCTACAAGCCCTCATGTGTTAAGAACTTTTCAATGTCTTCCACAGGGATAGGGTTATCTTCAGAACAAACCCAACCTGAATGCCTGAAGTGGTATCAGAACTCACTTAAAAACCAAGCTATCCACCTACCTGTTTTTCTACCCAGATTCACAGAACAGGGCAGAACCTTCATTCCCTGGATGTGTATGTACAGATCAGATTACTGTCAAGACAGGACAAACTTGACTTAATAGAGCAGAGCAGAGCACAGCAATTGCTGGTGGCTTTCGCAGAGGGTAAACAGGGAAAACCGTTCTCCAAACAAACCATCTCTAAATGGATAACTACCTGCATTAAGTTCTGTTACTCACTGCATGGAATGGATTTACGTGGGCATAGTAAAGCCCACTCCACCAGGCATTGGTCGAATACAACTGCTTTCCTCAAAGTAATTCTCATCCATACCATCCTAGAGGCAGCCACATGGAACTCCGTGCACACCTTCACAAAGCACTATAATCTAGCCAATGCCTCCAAGGCTAGAGCAGGTTTTGCTTCTTCCGTCCTGCAAAATCTTTTCTCCTAAGGTCATACAGATGAACCACAACACAACTTTTAGCTTTGGGATCCCTCTAAGAATGAGTAATGAAACACTGGGTACAAAGACCTTAGTACAGTTATGCCACACTTGCCATAGTTGTGGATTTCCTTCCATAATACTGTTGTAGTATTCATAACCTGTATGATCACCTTCCAAGGATAGCTCCATGACTGGCCAGTATACCAGTGTCTTTAATTTATATCAGAATTGTACATCATATGTATGCTCCCTGAATCAGAGTAGGGCATAAATGTGACATATGGACACTCCAAATTCAGAGCAAATTTGCCATCAGTCTGAACACCATAGTTGTACAGTGATCTGAACACCCTTCGCTGTGCTGGTTATACAGAGTTCTTTGCAGGTAAGTACACTGTTGAGGTTCATTTTGAGAGTTCATGTCATCCAAGGTAGGGAAATGTCAATGTGGGAGGCAGATTCCCAATAAGAATTATCATGGCAAGTGTTTTGTCTAAGTGCTTCTCATGACCACACTTAGTGTTCTATTTGTCAGGTGTTTGTGCCGAAGACTCTTTGCAGCCATCTGTCTTCTCCTTCCATTTATCTTGAGAACTAATGTCTCAAGTTGTTGGCCCAGGGTAGCCTGGCCAAATACAACTGCCCAGAGGTACAGTCACAGCTTTCTACAGGCTTCGAAGAGTACAAATATTTCCTTATCTGAACGATCTGTTCCTTCAGACTCCATTTCATTCCAGGCTCCATCAAGATGTGTACTTTACCAGGCTCTGTTGCTTGGTCTGGGTTTCACCATCAGTCTACAGAAGTCTGTCCTGTCTCCCTATCAGGATCATATCTTTCTGGTATACAGGATTCAAATCGTTCCACTACAGCCTCTAATAACCCAATTCCAGTCCTTGCTTTCTCTATTTATAATGTCTTACCAGGGAATTTTGGAGGGCTCTGGGGTACATGGCCTCTACTATCCCTATGCTCCTTTTTGTCAGGCTTCACATGAAGAAGTTTCATTGGTACCTGCAGTTGGTGTGACTTCAGCTTTATCACCCACTGGAGTTTCCAGTTTCCTTACTTGTTTAAAACTCTGCTTCAGTGGTGGATATCAGCTCATATCTCTCAACCCAGATATCCCTTTCCAGCCTACTGCTCTGTTTCAGGAGCTCATTACAGATGCTTCAAATCAGGGGTGGGGGGCTGCTTCAAGCAGTGTGGGGGTTCAGGGACTCTGGCCTTCTTATCAGTGACTGGATCACATCGACATCAAAGAGAGGCTACCCCTTATCTTTACTCTCCAGGCCTTTCACTCCCTTTGGTTCCCAGGCTCTTTAAGGGTCTATACAGGCAACACCACAATCGTGGTACATCAACAAGTGGGGAAGGGGGAACAAGGTCTTACCTTCTTTGCAGACAAGCCCTTCAGGCCTTGAATGTAGCTATCCAAATGCAGGTTTCTCTGCAGACAGTTTACATTTCTTCAGGACAAAACCTGGTGGCAGACTGTCTGAGCAGGTCCAGGGTGCATCCTCACAAATGGATAATTCACAAGAGAGATGTTTCTGAACATAGTTCATCATTGGGGGATCTGTTTGCCTCCCTTCTGAAGAGAGAGCTTCCTTGGTTTTGTTACAGAATCCCAAGTCCCCTCACTTGGAGGTTTGATACCATATCTTTTTCTGGGGGTGGAGTGCGGTGGGAAAGGGGGGGTGTTCCTTTATTCTCCACCTTCTTCCCATGGGCCCTACACATGATCAAGCAGGACTCTCCGAAAACCTTGTTGGTGACCCCCTTTTGACCCAGGCAACACTGGGCCCCCCCTTCTTTTTCATCTGGCCAGGGGCAATCATCACAAGTTTCTCCCTCACCCTCATCTGTCCACTCTTCACTTGACACTTGTGGTGATAGGGATTTAATCCCCTTTTGACATCATTTCTCTGAGGACATGCTTAAGGTCCTGCAGGAGGCCAGGAATCCCAATAACAGAAAATCATATATGTGCAAATGGAAGAGATTTTCTGTTTGTTGTTTTAAGCTTCACCAGGATCCCTTTTCCATGGGGGTCCCTTTGTTTCTTGTTTACTTGTGTGAGCTGCTGCATGCTGATGTAGCATATTCTTCTGTCAAAGCTCACTTGTCAGCAGTCTCTGCTTGTCTGTGGTTGAGCCCTTCGTTGGCCTGTCCTTTTGAGGTTGAAAGATTCCTGAAAGGCATCCTCCACATCACACCACCAAGAAAGCTTTTCCATCCTTCAAGGAACCTTAATTTTGTTCTTATGAAATTGACCCAGGCTTCCTTTGAACCTGCTGCTGTTTCCCTGCAACATTGCACCTGGAAAACTATTTTATTGGTTGCCCTCACTTCTTCCAAAAGTAAACTCCAAGCTTTGATGGGGGTTCATCCTTTTTATGATTTTTCATAGGGACAGGTTGTCCTTGTACTAATCCTTTTATAACAAAAGTGGTCAATGAGTTGTCCCTTAATTAGTCTATCTAGCTTCCTTCTTTTTTCCTTCTCAACAATCTGCTTGTAAGAAGGTTCTACACACCATGGATCATCATAGACTGTTAAGATATTATTTGGGTGAGACAAAGGCATTATGTAAATCAGAGAAATTGTCTCTCTGCATGTCAGGACATTGAGTTTGGCAGTTTCTAAGCAAGCCATCTCCTGCTGGATTTTAAAAGCAGTTTCTTTTTGTTATTCCTTTCATGGCAAGCAGCTTTCTGCCTCTTTTCAAGCCCATTATTTGAGGACAGTGGCCTTCTCTGGCCCTTTCTTAAAAGGTTTGACCACCAGTCCATCCTTGTAGCTGCCATTTGGTCTTTTGTGCACACTTTCACCAAACATTACAAGTTGGATGTCATTTCCAGAGCTAAGGCAGGTTTTGTCAAGGCTATTCTTGAGTTTGTGGTGGGTTCTTCTTTGTTTTTCTCCTCCTTTTCCGTGTAGTATCTTTTGTACTGTCCCATAGGTTATGAATGCTGCAGCAATGACATGGAAGGAAATAGTACAATTGTGTAAAATCTTACCATAACAGTAGATTTCCTTCCCTTCAGCGTTGCAGTATTCATTCTCGCTTCCAGCCCCCTGTTATTTTTCTAGGATCATCTGTCTGGCTGAGAGGTCTTTGCCATTTTACTTAGACATCTCCTTTTTTCCTTTGGTGTACATGATGTTCTTTGTGCTTCACTGTTGCAGTCATTACATTTGGGTTATCTGCTTGCAGGTAGCCCTCAGTCGGTCTGATTATCAAAGTCTTGGGTCCTGCGTCGGTTGCTGTCTCATCTTCCATGACATCAGGTAGTCAGGGGTGTAAAGCATGCAGCTGATACCATTACATCAGTCTTTCTTGCCGTGTGGTGCCCGAAGCAGAAGCAGTTTGCAAGTGCCGTTTGGCCGACTCCTGAAATTTTCGTTTTCGAGTTTCAGATCCAAAGTATTCAACTAATCTAAGTATCCCTTTTTCTTGCTCTAAACCGATATCAGTAAAAGTTAACAATTGTATTTCTTGTGGAAAGCAAATACCTCATAAATATTTTCATTCGTACTGCATTCCTTGCTTAGGCCCAGACCACGATGTACCTTGCAGTCAGTTTTGTGCCTTATTCAAACCTCAAACTGTTTGGCGTCGGTTCATTTTCGCATCTAAATATTTTGGTACTCTGTTCAATTATCCAGCAATGGCTTTGGTAAGGTGCCCGACTACTGACATTCTGAAAAAATGCAAAGATAAAGACAGAGACAGACTGCATAGGTCCAAAGTTGCTGACGACGCTTCTCTTAAATTAGTCACCAGTTCGCCAGTACTCAGGCACTTTCGCAGCCCCGGATACCTACTACGTCACATTCGCAGACCTCTACTGAGACCCATTCGCAGTCCAGTATGCTGCGAGATGCTTCTTTGACTGTGGAACCTGCTGATGTCTCTACCTTGGATGGGTCCCGAGCCACTATGCAGGCACTGGCTTCTGAGGATGTATTCGGGCCTACTGACTTGCATATTAAACCGACGCCATCTTCTTCTTCAAGGCCTAAAACTCGATCCAGGCCTAGAAAACCGATGCCCAGACCACATGGTCATGCCCCTATGCCTAAAAAACAAATGATAAGAATGGCTGAAGACCTTATTACTCTAATCAGGGGAAGCCATCCTTATTCCTCTTAAGAGACCTAGAACTGATTTTCCTTCTGATTCTTCTGATCAGGACTCTGAAATTTCTCTTTTTTCTGATGACCTTTGGTTGCCCTTATCTGCCTATGAGGATTCTGATGCAGAGGACTCCATTCCCTCTGCTTCCCCTCCAAAGGATTTCTCTTTTGGTGAAACTTTGCATACACTTAGGGAGCATTTCCACTGGGAAAGCCAGGATTACTCTAACTCCAAAAAGAGGCTTAGGGAATTCTTACTCCTTCCTCAACACAGGCCTTTAGCTATCCCTCCTGTATTCGACATTGTAGATGATGCCTTCTCAGAATCTAACCTGGCCCCTGACACTTTACCTCTGGCTCCCAGAAAACCTGACAGGTATTACAGGGTACCTGACTCTCACAAGTTCCTCTTTAAGAATCCTACTGTGGATCCTGAGACCATTTCACAGGGACCCAAAGGCATTAAGGCTGCTACTGCCAAAAACCCTTACCCTCTCTGATAGAGATTCCAGGGCCCTGGACAGATGGGGTAAGAAGGTATACACTTCTGCAACTTTGGCCATTAGGGCCTTAAACTGCCAGTTTCATATGTTAAAGTAGCAGCATATCATTGGATTGCTTACACAGAAAATGATGTTGATTCCTGACTCTGCTGAAAATAAAGAATTACAGGATTTAATGCATTCTGCTGAACAAGTTGGAAAACATACTTTGCAATGTGGTTTTGATTCTTTAGAGGCATCTTGCAAGGCTGCCGTCACTGGGTCTGTACTTAGAAGGCATGCTTGGCTTAAGGAGCAATCTTTACCAGATCATGTCAAAGCTAAATTACTGGATGCTCTCTTAAACCAAGACCGCCTGTTTGGCAACAAAGCAGAAGTAGTACTTAAAAAGATGGAGGAAAAAGCTAAATCTATGCAAACTGTTAAAGATTTCCTGCAAGTACAGCCTCCCAGATTTAGTAGGCACTGGCCTGCTAAGAATTGGTCCTTTCCTGTCTCTTCCGGGTTTTCTCAGTCCTAACCCAGAACCAGCAGAACACCCAGGCTTCAGTCCCAAGGTACTCACAGGCCTAAGCAGTGGTGAGCGCCCACTTCCAAAGCTGGTCGTAGTAAGACACCCCCTATGGTAAACTGTCGCAATGACTTAACTTTAAACCTTCCAAGCCCTGCTCAACTGACTGCTCCTTTAGGGGGAAAGATCACCCTGCATGCAAAAGACTGGGAACTTATTACCCAAGACAAATGGGTTTTAAATATAGTTTCCCAAGGATACAGATTCCACTTCCACTCCTTACCGACCCCAAATGGTTGGCCAGACCTACCCCCAAATCAGTGGGCAGAGGCTCAAAAGCAAGTTTTCTCTCTTCTAAGCATCAGGGCTATTCATCCTGTCCCAGAAGAAGAATGGGGGCAAGGTTTCTACTCAACACTTTTCCTGGTACCTAGAAAAGACAATTCCTGGCATCCTATCCTGGACCTGTCTATACTAAACATTTTTTTGGTAATCTCAAAATTCAAAATGCTAACTCTTCATTAGTTGCTTCCCATGCTAGGCAAAAATGCCTGGTTGGCAACACTGGATTTAAAGGTAGCCTACCTGCACATCCCAATAAGGGAATCCCTCAGAAGATACCTATGCTTCAGAGCAGGCTACATGCACTATCAGTTCTCTGCACTGCCCTTTGGCTTATCTACTGCGCCCAGGGTATTCACAAAGTGCCTAGCTCCAGTCATTGCATTTTGAAGGCAAAGAAATTTTCAAATATACCCATACCTGGATGATTGTCTAATTCAGGCAGAAAGCCAGGACATACTATTAAATCATGTGGCATTTGTAAAGAAATTACTAACTTCTCTGGGGTACACCATAAACAAAAAGAAATCACATCTAGTACCCTGCCAACAAGTTGTATGCCTGAGAGCAAGCTGGAATACAACTTCCCAGATGGCCTACCTCACACAAGAGAAAGAAGTTCATTTGACAGCCTACTTCAAACTGATGGCCACAAAGACCCAGCTATCTGCAAGGAAAATACTGCAAGCCCTGGGATTCATGGCCTCTTGCATTCTACTAATTCCATATGCAAGACTGCATATGAGGATACTAGAGTGGTATCTAAAAAGCCTGTGGTGTCAACATTATCAGGACCTAGAATCAATGATTCCTGTCATACCTTGCCTAAAGATAGAGTTCATTTGGTGGGCAGAGGCCTGCCACCAAAACAAGGGATTGCCTTTCACTCTACCCCCTGCTGCTCAAACCCTAACAACAGACGCATCAGACTTTGAATGGGGTGACTCACTTGGCAGGGCAGTGCATTCAGGGTAAATGGAACCCGAGTCAAATGCACCTGCATATCAATCAAAAATACATTTTAGCTGTATGGAATGCTCTGACAGCCTTCAAGGACCACATTCTTCCAGGACAATTATTGGTAAAGACGGACAACACCACTGTTATGTGGTACATAAACAAGCAGGGGGGCACCCACTCATACCCTCTCTGCAGACTAGCCATGACTGTGTGGAACACACCCTTGAGCTACCAAGTGCACCTACAAGCTCAATTCCTGCCAGGCAAGCAAAATACAATGGCAGATGACCTGAGCAGAAATCTCATGGACTCACACAAGTGGAAACTGGAACCAAAGATATTCAGCGTTTTGAGAAGCAAATGGGGGAGCCCAGAGATAGACCGGTTTGCCTCCCCTCAGAACTACCAATTGGACAAATTCTGCACAAGAACTCCCCACAGACAAGCTTGGAAAGTGGATGCCCTGTCCTTCACCTGGAAAAACCTGTCAGTTTACGCCTTTCCCCCTCTGCCTCTCCCCTCCAAAGTGCTACTAAAGATCAAACAGGACAAACCAAGAACAATACTTATTGCACCAGACTGGCCATGCCAGCACTGGTACCCCCTCTTGTGCAGTGTGTCACTTCTGGAACCATGGCACCTGCCTCGGACCCCTGCCCCGCTGTCCCAGCAGGAGTGCCAGATTCTGCACCCACAGCTTCAAACCCTGAACCTTGCAGCCTGGTTAATTACATGATCTCTCTATTACCATCTCTCAGTAAGCAAGTGATGGATGTCATTTCTGGAGGCAAGGAGGCCTAGTACTAGAAAGTCCTATGCTGAAAAATGGAAAAGATTCTGTTCCTGGAGCCAAACACAGGGGATGGACACAACTGTGCCCAATTTATCGCACATTCTTCAATACTTAACTGAGATGCTTCACAAGGGCCTTTCTTTTTCTTCCATCAAAATTCATGCCTCGGTCATTTCAGCTCATTGTAATACAGAGCCACCCCCTCTTCTCTCATACACTGCATGAAGCAATTCCTCAGAGGGGCCAAAAACTTAAGACCACACAGGAGAGCCCCTACTGCAGCCTGGGACCTTAACTTTGTATTGGAAAAGCTCACTCTATCTCCCTCTGAGCCAGCTGCAAATGCAGAGTTGAAATTCCTTTCTTGGAAAACTGCCTTCCTTCTAGCCATCACTTCAGCAAGAAGGGTGTCTGAATTACAGGCCCTCATGGCAGTGGAGCCTTTCATCATCTTTCATTCGGACAGGGTGTCTCTCAGGACCAGTCCCTCCTTTTTGCCCAAGGTGGTATCCAGTGTGGCCCTTAATCAGTCCATTAATTTGCCAACCTTCTTTTCTAATCCACAGAACAAAGGGGAACGAATACTGCACTCCTTGGATGTGCACAGACAACTTAGATTTTACTTGGACAGGACTAAGCCTCTCAGGAAATCTGAACAGCTGCTGGTTGCATTTGCTGCAGGGGCAGATGGGAAGGCCATTTCAAAGCAAACCATTTCTAAGTGGATAGGCTATTGCATTCATTTTTGCTATAAGCACCATGGAAAACCTACCCCACAGGGGATAAGACCACAGTCAACCAGGGCTGCATCTACCTTTACAGCCTTTCTCAGAGGTGTCCCTACTAGGGACATCCTAGAAGCTGCTACCTGGAGTTCTGTACATACCTTCCCCAAGCATTACCACTTGCCTATTTTTTCTAAATCTAGAGCTGGTTTTACCACTGCAGTCTTGCAGGGCCTTATAGCTGGCCCTAATGCTATCTAATTGCCCCCTCCCTTCCTTAGCTTTGGGAATCTACCCAAATGTAATGACTGCAACAGTGAAACACAAAGAACATAGTACAGTTGTGTACACTTACCATAAATGTAGATGTTCGTGTGTATTCACTGTTGCAGTCCTGGTTACCCTCCCTCCAGCCCCCTGACTTCTATTGACTATACCTCTATTCTTGCTGACTATGCTTAAAGCTTTCTGGTGTATTTGCTTTTTGTTGGAGGTGTAACCTTGTATATAATTGCTTCCCATTATGGGGGCACCTGACATCTGGGGTAAGAAAAACTGAAGTAATTGCGTCGGCTGCATGCTTTATACCCCTGACAACCTGATGTCATGGAAGATGAGACAGCAACCAACGCAGGACCCAAGCCTTTGATAATCAGGCTGACTGAGGGCTACCTGGAAGCAGATAACCCAAATGTAATGACTGCAACAGTGAATACTTTGAGGAAATGGCATTTTTGGACTTGGTATACGTAAGACCATTTTTTGGCCAGTCAGTCACCATGTTACGGGAATTGCTAATGCAAGTCCGACTATACAAAGCAAAAAAGTTGAGTACTATACCAAAGTCCAGCCTACGATTCCAAAATCAAATATGCACCAAAAACGCGGCAAGGACACTGCTATTCCTTAAAATCTTTATTGCACATAAACACAAGATGAGCGCTTTCGGGACTTCTCCCTTCATCAGATAAAATTACAATAAAACAACCCCTTCTTTTAAACTAGTGCATATCCAATAGGATTCAGTAAAAAGCCCGCCTTTTTTGAAGGGTGGGCTTAACAGGTATCACATCATTTAAACCTGGTGTACGATTGGCCATAAGCTCAATGATCCATCTGGATTCTGCTAATTCTGTCAAATGCTTCACATCACCCCCTCTAGTGGTAAGCCTTATGTTTACTATAGCCCTGAAAGTGAATTTGTGTGTTGCATTATCCATCACATGTCTGCTCAGAGTATTATGCACATCCCCATTCCTAATGCTAGATAGGTGCTGTAATATCCTTGTCTTTAACATCTGGTTAGTTTTCCCTACATAAAAACTAGGGCAATGGCTACACTCAGCTAGATGTACTATATCTGTCGTTCGACAGGTAGCCCTCCCTTTTAACACAAATTGCCTATGTGTGACAGGATGCTCAAAGTTAGTCTTCTTATTAATGTGGCCACAAGCATTGCACCTCCCACACGGGAATGTGCCCGTCGTTATTGTTGCCACTGTATTTTGACTACTTAGCCTTTCTTTGCATAACAAATCCTTCAGATTCTTGTTTCTTCTATATCTGAAGTTAGGTCTACAACCTACTATATCACTCAGCCCTTCATTACTAGTCAGAATGTTCCAGTTATTCTGTACAACATTACAGATATCACCTATGTTGCTACTGTAGGTAAACATTAACTGGGGACTCCTTACAACTGTGGGTCTTTTATTTTTGTCTATCTGGGCTGGAGTGCGTCTAAGCCAAGGTTTATATTTGCTTTCCCTAAAGCCTTTGCTGGTGTTTATCAGCTTATCCACTTTATCTTCCTGATAACCCCTCTGTTGTAAACAGCCCTTAAGTGTAGCTAGTTCTTTGTCATAATCACCATTATCCAAACATAACCTGGAGATCCTACTCGCCTGCACCTGTATAATGTTCGAATATGTATAACGTGGATGCATGCTATCATATGACAGTATCGTGTTCTTCCAACATTCTTTCTTGTATAGTTTCGATGTGAAACCATCTACACTCTGTGCTAAGTTTACATCCAAAAAATCTATAGATTCAAAGGAGGCTTTTAAAGTGAACCTAAAGAATGTTGTGGTCGAATGTAAAAAACTCACAAATTTCTGTAACATGTTCAAATTTCCATTCCATAATATAAAGACGTCGTCCACAAAACGCACATACATCTTTATATATCCCTTCCATGCATCATTACTCAATATGTGATTTTTCTCCCATTGGGCAAGGACTAGATTAGCATAAGTGTTGGCACAAGGGGTCTACGTGGGCAAAACAGAACGACGCCTACGTGACCGCATTTATGAACATACTTATGCGATCAGGAAGCAGAAACTTGATAATGCACTAGCAAAACACATTTCAGTTTATACCAACAATATGTTTAAATTTTTGATTATTGACCAGATCACACAGGACTTCAGGGGTGCTCCTCTCCCACTTAAGTTAGAAGAGTGAGAGCTGTTTTGGCAAATTAGACTCAACGCATACAGTTCACCAGGTCTGAATGAGAACTGTTCTTTAAGTAGTGTTCTTAAACTTAGGAGCCTTAATAGGTAGGCTGTGTCAGGTTACCTTCCATACTAGCACGACGCAGTTATTCGAACGCTTTTGAGCACCTTGGTTCAGTGACCTTATGTGTATTTTTTGCTGAGAATTTGTAGTTTTATCTTGATACTTTACTTATTACCAATTATGTTCAGCACACTTGATGTGCTTCAACATACACAGTTTAGTGCACTAACATAGGTATTTGTATTAACTCAGTTTTACAAACACCAGCAGAGTTTTTATGCACTTGTAATTATTATTTCTTTGCCTCACTAGCTTAGTAGTAGGCTAGATTTACACATTTTTATAGACAACGCTAGTTGTACTTTTAGTCTGACTATTTGGATTTTTAGCTTTTACTTTAAAAGCAGTTTTTAGTCTAGTTGTGTTTGCAAATAGGGCGTGTCTTGTAAGTCAGCTTTCACTTTAAGTAGTTAATTGACTTTGTAAGTATTAGCCCAGAGAGTATTTAAGCTGTGACTTTTTGTTTTTCTTGATCTGAAGAAGTTTGTTTATTGGAATAAACGAAAAGCGCTTTATCACTTCGTTCTGTGCTACTGTGTGGTTTCTTCTCTATTTTGTTTTTCAGTAGTCTGTTTTGCCTGTTCAGTTTACAAATATTCAATGTTCTAATATACACCCGGATCAGCTTATCCTATGCTATGCTAGTTCTTGAGTTTTAATTCTCTTTAGGATTGGTACACATATAGCTTAATAATTTTTAGCACTTCTAGTACATCTTTACCGGTTATGCCAATTGTTTGGCTCTGAATTGGACAAAGGAAACTTTATAGATGTGATGTCCGAACTTCAGCCACATTTTCTTTCTTTCTTTTATTTTCTCTTCCTGATAGCAGGGCAGTTGTTGGGTACTCCTTCCAGTGACCATTAGTTAGCCTTTCACTTTGGTTTCCTGTTCTTTGATCATCCTGATAGTGCTTCTTAGTTTTAATCTAACTAGGTAGAAGTGAAATGGTAGGCAGACTTTTGGGGAGGGATCAGTTTCATTCTGTAATGATTGTGAAGGGAAACCAGCAAGGCACCAAGTGTTTGTACATTTTTATGCTATGGTGTAAAAGAACAGTAGGTTGGTTATTCCCCTTTATTATTCTCATTTGATACATACATGTTGTGGCAATCTTATATTGTGCTTTTATTTCCCAAAAGAAGTGCATCTGTTAATGTCCCTTCCTTTTGAAGCTGATGTCTACTCCTTCAACTAGTAGTTGATGTTGCCACATAGCTGGGTACTTGCAGTTTTTCCCCACCTAGGTAGCAGTCCACTGGATAGTTTAGTCACTGTTTTCTCTGCTATTAATGTCTTGGTCTACACTCATTACCGAATGTCTGTTGCTATTGTAGCAGTTGGCTGGCCTTCAGCAAAGTCTTTGCCAATGTGCGTTATGGCATGCAGGTAGATGAATTATAAAAGTGATAATGTTTAACACACCAGCTTAGCAGAGATGTGGCTGATTTGATTACAGAAGGTTAGTTGATAAGGGAATGTGCTGGAAGACATACTCCTAGCAGGGCTCATTACTAGGACCTACTTGTCTTACAACAACAGATTAGTGGTGGTCACAGAGGTACTTTTTGTGACTAAGTAAACTTGATGATGATTGTTGGAAATCGGTGTCCCAATAATCTAGAATTATATATTTTGTTGGGGGAAAAGAGAACATGAAAAATGCACTTTGGAAAACGTGCATGTTAAAAAGTTTGGCCCTAGGAAAGAGAGAGCAAAACAAGGATGTGGAATTAGTCACCCCCCTTTGTTGACTCATGCTGCCTAGAGCTAAAATGCAGTGGTAAAGGCCAATTTGATATCTGAGGTTACATGTCAGGGATGACTTGAGCATTGCTAATGATATCTTCTCAATTTGCAGGGCATTGGTAAGGCAGTGTGTGGATCAGTCTGACCTGTTGCAGCAGACATAGACTAAAGGGGGTGAGTCCAGTAAAATAGTGATGAGGAAGCCAGAGGTCTTGGAATTCAAGGAAATAATTCAAAGTGCTTGGAAGTTTAGATTACATTACACACAACCCAAAGAGAGGCTGTGCTATGGTCTCAAGTTATCTGCAGCCAAGATGAAACTGTAGAGTTGAAGAGCTAGGACAGGGATTGAATAAGGGGACATGTATAGCATTTGAAACAGGAGCACTTCATGCCTGTGAAAAGAAAATATTGTTTCTTGGAGAGGGTGTTGGGTACTGGCACACATTATCAGTGTAAATCGCAAGACATAAGTCATGGTAGAGGTCGGGGATAGAAGGAAGGGAGGGAGAATCAGCAAGACATGGGTTGCATCACCATTCATTCTCAAGCATCCTTGTAGGTGTGTGTACACATTTTTATGCACCTGTGGTTCTGATTTATGCTTTCTCCTGCAGACCTTTTTGCCTCTGTGTTTCATTTCTAATGAAGTTTGCCTTTGTGAGTTTCCAAATATCATTTGTTTAGTACACCCATCAAAACATTTCAGAAAGGTAGTACATTATTTTTTTCCAGTGGTATGCTTCCTTTCCATTATCTGTCACTAGATTTATGGTTGCAGTTCTCCCTCATGTTGCTGCTATTCTGTTCCACTCCAACTTGCAGCTGCTTCTATACCCTTTCCTGAGTAGTTTGCTTTTTGTCCATTAATGTATCTTAGCTTTATGCAGGTGCTTCTATACCCTTCCCTGGAGTCTTTTGGTTTCTGACCATTAATATATCTTGGCTTTACCCATAATTTTTAACTTTTCATGGTTATAAAAAGGGCCTTTTAGTCTGGAAACATTACATGTTTCACATGACAGTAATTTACTGTGAAGAAAGACAGGAATATAAGACCGTGTGGAAATGTTTTAATTTTATCATTTATTCTGTTGTGAACTTCTTTTGCAGATAATCCAAGGTGATGGTGATATTGTTCTGTGGATGGGAGGTGGGGTCCTGGGACACTTTTTAATAACTTTGCTTTTTTGTTTCCAGCTCAGTCTACTGTATATTGCAGCCTGCCTGTTTGAAAATGGTTAAACTGCATGCAGCCTCACTACAGAGTGAGTTGTCATTAAGAAGAGCAAAGCTGCTGAGGATTTTCCTATATCCCATGTTACTCAGTTCCCAGAGCCCTGCTGTGCAGTTGTTCCACTCTCTAAGAAGCCTGTTAAAGAGCCCCTGAGAGTATGTGTACAGCCCTCCATGTTAATAGTTAATTGGAGAGGATGGAAAGATGAGAGGACAGCCGAAAATGTGGTCTCTCAGGCTCAAGCACTAGGCAGACCTTCAGCTGTAATGACAACAGCTGCTCACATTGTTAAACAACATTATTGCTGAAGCTTCATACAGGTTAAAGACATGAAATGAAGGAAAAATGATGCAAGATAATTCAGCTTGCTTTTGAGAAAAATAAGAAAGCTAGATTTAGTTTGCAGGTATTCAGTCTTGCATTCATCCATTTACTTGCATAATTGTATTATCAGTGATGATGATATATTTTCTGGAAAATTTGGTATTTAATCTTTTGCAGCACAGCTTGCAAACATGCATCGTTCTTCTGCTGCACCGCATCAGCATATTAAGGCACGGGATAAACTTACTGGATTTGATAACTTCGTACTGTGATCCAGTTTTAAAGCCTGTGATGCAGTGCAAGGTTTAGAAATAAGGAACATATTTGGTAGTCAAATTATGTGAACAGCTTGTCTTGCCAATCGTATTATTACGTATTAGAACAGCAGTTTTGATGGTCATAATTAGATGTACTGGGAAATTAAAAACAAAAAAAAAAAAGAAAAAACATCTTTCCTTTTTGGATTTTTGGTAGAATATACTGTATAAATGTCATCAATAAATTTAGATTAAATTGTAGGTGAGTATGTGTGTGTGTGTGTCTCTCTCTCTCTCTCTATATATATATATATATATATATATATATATATATATATATATATATATATATATGCACACACACACACATATATGTATATGTATACACACACACATATCTATATACATGTGTGTGTGTATATATATATATATATATATATATATATATATATATGTTTATAGATATATACACACGTTATTTATATATATAATACTTTGCATAGAAATAAATGTACACACACAGCCACACATGTATTTATATAATGATATATGTGTTAAATACATGCACACACACACACACATTATGGAGAGAGTATATATCCGTGTATCCTTCATATGTTCAGTCTCCAGTATGCTGACTTTGAAGGGTACTTTTGCTTAAATTTTTATTTTTTAGAGACTATGTAGGCTGACTTCTTTAGAAATCATGTGTTTTTAAGATGGGCAGACTTTTGTGGCCTTTTCACCTCTCTCAGTGACATATGGCTAGAACACAATTCTGTAGCTTGGGTGGGACCTAAGGGTCAAGAAAGAACTGCCCCCACTTGTTGCTTCAGAACTGTAAATTAATCACAGAAGATTCCAATGGCTTAGTAACTTCTTGTAAAAAGAAGTTGCTTTCAGTTTACATTTCTTTCCATTCTTTCGGCGTTTCTGATGTAGTCTGTCTCAAGCACACAGCTTATTCATTATTTGTTGGCTTGCCACTGTTTATTTCTTTGTAGTTTGATTCTGGATGGGGGGAGGGTGTACTGAAGCTTGGCTACTTTTCTTCACTCAGCAGCCATTAACTGGCAGTTAATGTCATGGTGTAGACTCAGTTGTATTGGCTTCCATTGTTGAGTCAGGTGCTTTAATAGCATTCTGAATGAGCCTTCCTTTTAACACAGGCAACTGTTTTTACTTTTTTTTTGCAGGCATTGTCCCTGCAAGAGTGGTATAGGCTTTGTGACCTGACTGCAGGGGTCACTGTGGCATCAGAACATTATTGTTAAGATGGTTAGCCAAGCAGTATATAATGCCACCAGACCTGATTAGTGTTGTAGCATCCAGAATTAACTCTTTAATTTGAGTTGATAGTCAGGTACTACATACAATAGTTTTAACTCAATGCTGTTAGCTATCAGCAGTAATCTGGTGGCATTACTTTCTGTTTGGAGGCAAGAGAGTGCATTGCTTGTCTACCCTATGGGAGAGTGCAGCAGGTGGGAATTTGAGGGTATGTGGACTAGGTGTAGTTAGAACATGTGCTCAGTCTCCACTGGATATCTAATGCAACTCTTAAACTTAAGCATAGGCCAGCATTCATACCATAATTCATTATGATCCATTTTTCACTCATAGAATCCTTGTCAGGTTTACATTGGTTGGATACACTTATTTAGAATTCGGGTAGTTAGATCTGTCCACAGACCACCTAGGAGAGCATCATCTGCCACTGCCCATCTTATAAAATAAAGCATCTACCTTATGATTTAGTAAGGCGTTTCTTTTTCCCACAGAAATAAAACTTCCAAAAGGTCTGATTAGAATGTTTTTGTTTAGTGTATGTGTTTGCGTTTCTCTCTCTGTGTCTCTCCCCCCCCCCCATTCTTAAGTTTGTTTATATTCATTAAACTTTTTTTCATTTCATTTTTAAGTCGATATTACAAAGTATTTATGCCTGTTTATTTGCCTTCGGTCAAAGCTTCTTAAACAAAGCCCCTTTATTCAGGGTAGAACAATGAATAAAGATCCACACTGCAAATCAAAAAGCATTTCATAGCAGGCAGTAATGTAAGTTGTATCTTTGGATGTAGGAGAAAAGAGGAGATCCTAGTGAAAACGTACAAGAACATACATATTCACTGCAGGCAACATCCAGAGACCAGGATTAACTCCAGGCCATCGAAATAGGAGGCAGCAGCACTTGCTTTGCTCCGTGCCTTATGCCATGGCCTAGCAGGATAAAGCTTTGACTATGGTTCAGGCAGCCTGGGTTCACTTAGCAGCTGGGAAGGGGAAGATAGGTGTGCCTTTCTGGGGAAAAAGATAGGGTGCCTTGCAGATAATCTGGTTAGGTCAGAAATGTAAGGAGGGGGGCTGTTGCCTTCAGGTAGGTAGAGTTAACATAGAGGTGGAATGATATGCCGGCATGCCCATTTCATGCCACTTCCTCGTACAGTATGGGTGTGTGAAGGAGAGAGAATTTAGAGCATTAAAAAAAGCAAAACCTCCTCTGTAACAATGGGATGATACCTTATGGTACCTCTGTATCTTTACCGGCGATGATCATGGTTTGAAGAACTTCTAGGTGAGGCTTGTCAGGTTTGATAGAGCAGGTGAATGAGAAGATGACACTTGAGGTGATGGTCATAAGCAGGGGGCAAGAGTTATTTAAAAAAAAAAGTGCCATTGTTCCACCATAGCATGCTGTACAAATCTCAGCAGACTCTCTGGTTTCTTTTGAACACACTGCCATTTACAAGCATGCTGCCTGAGAGAGCAGCTGTAGCATCATATGCTATTAGTCCTAATATCCGTAACTTAAGGACGAAAACAACATGCAGGCTAGATGGCTAAAATATTAGTAGTATCAGACAGCAGTTATCTGCTTAAAAATGTTAATAGCATACTGTATTTTAAACTCCTACTTGTAATGTTCTTAATGTAGCTAATGCACATGTTGCATGCTGTATATAAACCAGAATATCAGAGATTATTTAGTTTTTGCCTCCAAGAATTAAGTATCACTGTTGCAATTAAATTGAAACTGGTTGTTTTGTAGAGTTCTGATCTCTATGGATATAGTGAGTATTATGTAAAACAACTTTGTTGATTTCAGAGGGTGATGTGTATCCTACAACTCAAATAATGCAACAGTTTTGTCTTTTACTTTCATATTTATTTATTTATATTTTTAGTTTTAAATTGATCTTGTTGGTGCCTATCACAGTATACTGGTTTAGACCTGTTTAGGGATTTTTAGTAATATTTGCAGTTCAGATTCTGACGTATCTTGTACTGAGCTATTTGATTAAAAAATAGCATTGTTTTTCTCTTAGAGAAGAAGGTATCCAGTTGGAGAAGCTTCCTACCGATAGCTGCAGTCATTACCAAGGGAAATTAGTTGACTAATGCAAAATCAGAAAGAATAAGCTTTGTTGTAGCATTCCTCTTGAGAGTCTAATGAGCTTCCATTCAGTGTGTTATTTTTGTTATTCTGTCTGATATGTTTAAATATTCATCTCCTACAATATTAATGTAGTGACAGAATTCACTGAAGTGAATATATGATGTATGAATAAGTATAGATGGAATCTGCAAATCAGCCAGTTCTGAGGCTTATATTTTTGTAAATTATTATAAAACCTTCTTTTGATATCATTGAGAAGAGCTTTAATTCAACATATTTTAGTAGTCCTTGAGTTTTATTCATAGAAAATATCAGTGCATGGGTAGCTTAGAAGCTACTGGCAGGTAAGGACTACCTGGATTCACTTTGTTTGCCCTAAGCCACCCCATGTAGAGAGCTGATATTGTGTTCTAACTTGTATTTGACCCACAAAATAGGTATCTGCTTGTCTCTTATCAAATTAAATGTTGATGCTGTGATTAAATCCACCACCTTTTTTGACAGACTGTTGTATATACATCCACAACTATCACAGTAAAAATGTACTTTTTACCTCCCCTTCCCCAAGTGGCTATTCATTGTGTTGGTCCTTTCCTGAAGTATTCTGCCCCTATCCCTGACCTTTACTGATTTCCCCGATATCTGAATGTTTCTGTTATGATTTTCCTTGTCATCCGTATCTCAAGGTTGTGTGTGCCAAGTTCCATTAATCTTTTCCACACATCATCTGGCTAAAAACCTGAGCAATCTTGGTCACCCTTGTCTAAATGGCTTCAGTCCTCTTTAATGTCCATGCAGAAACTACTCCCACAGAACTGCATGAAGTACTTTAACTGTTGTATCACCAACTGTTTGTACAAGGAATGCTGACTTCTCTTTTTACTGTTAATGGTTGTATCTGAATCCTTGCATCCCGAGCTTTTCTTGGTTCCTTCTTGCACTCATCTTCCACATGCAAGTCATGTGAAGTTAAGTATCTTGAGGTCCCTTTCACACAGGGTTCCATTTTTGTCTAGGTGTCCTTACATGGTTTACAACAACTGGCAAATAGTGGCCCATTCTAAAAAAATATTTGAAGTCTTTTTTAATCTTTTCCATGCCATTCTGTCAACTGTTTTACATGTTCTAGTGACATTTGGAAGCAAACATGCTTTTCTTTTCAGTGTATTTGCAGTGTCACATAAATAGGTTATTCCTAAACTGGAGCAAACTAGCAACACCCCTTTACTCACTGACTATGTTACTCTGTCTTCCTGACAGTCATTAAGTGCTTTACAGCTTTGAAAGCCAGTAAACGCTTATTCTACTTTCTTTTCTATAGCCAAGTTTTCCTCCAAACTTCTTACTTGCTTTCTAGTTAAAGGTTGCTTAGTTTCAGCATTAACATTTTATTCAGCACCATGTCACAAACTATACTAAGTTTAGAAAAGCTGTTTCTACTAACATACTCCATTATATTAGCCACCCGGTCATGTTTTGGAAATGTTTGTTCATCTCAGTATCCTCCATGTTTTGAGGAAGTACATCATGATGAACTTAACTGATGTATGGGTTTTGAGCCACTGGAAAATGCTGGCATTTACAAATTTGACATTTCATTTCATTATAACCCCTTAATCTCCACATACTGCATCCATTAGGTTTGTCATGACTAGGGCCATTCTTACATAATTCCAAGCTTCACTCTACTGACTTAACACTGGAGTAGTACTTTAGTACTGTTGTGCCTACTCAGATGGGGAAGGTTAATGAATGAAAGACGTATGGCAAGTTAATTGGTTTGTAAATTAATAATGAATTTGTTACACACACTGAAGGCTTCTCATTCCTGATATAAAGGATAATGATTGGGTCACCGATCATAACCTGGTTATGTGTTTTGAGGCATGGATGCCAAGCAATTCAACTCTCGAGCAAAGTTTGAGAGGCGAGTCTTTGCATTGATGTCAAGAGCACATAATTAAAGGTTATGCTGAGAGATCCAGTCATAAGTCTTTGTATTACACAGAGCTTTTTATTCTCCTTGTACTACTAGTTACAGAAAAAGAAACACTAGCTGTTTTACTAGCTTTCATAGCCGTAAAGCACTTAGTGACTGTTAGAAAAACAGTCAGTTTATGGTTGCGCTTACCTTGCCATGCCTCTCAAATGGCCAGCTTTTTTACATCTGTTCCTCATAAAATATTTGTTTTTAGATGAATCACAGAGGATTGAAGTCACTAAATAATTACATACATTTAAGTTTCAGACTTCATATCCTTCAGAAAATGCAGGCAACCACACATTCTATTAATCTAGCTACATTTTTAAGTTTATAAGAGAAAGGGACAGCTTATTGATACATTTGGCACGCAGAAACAAATGTGTTTTTTTATTCTGCTGCCGTTCTTTGCTAGTCCATACTGGCAGATTTGACTGCCTGGTGTGAGACCTGACCCTAACAAGCTAACCAGGGGGTGCTTAACATTGTTAAGGTTGAGTCTTGCACTATAGGAGCACTTAACTGATTTGCCTTTTCCATATATCTGAGGTGTAATCACTGTGCTCCATGCACTACAGTCAAGTTATGAATTATCTTTAAAGCTGAGGGTGTACTTAAGTTGAAGTCCTAGCATTTTCCTGTACCTTTCATGCTCTGATATTAATGGGATAAGGCCTGAGTAAGTAGTGCCCATGCCTATATCTATAGGCTATGGATATTGTTTATCATCACAATATATGAATTTGTATTTTACTGGAAATGAGTATATGTTGTTTATTGAATTATCTTCACTGACTGGATAACACCTGGTAATTACTAGCATGTTTTAATGTACAAGCCAACTCAGAAATTGCAGCGGAATTTGGCTATATGCAAACTCCTCCAGGCAAGGTTCATTTGTTTAATGAATAAGACAAATATAAAACACTCAAACATAAGCTCCTTCATTTCCCCATTGGAAACTTCATCAGATCTGAGGGATTTTGCTACTGAAATAATTAAATAAATAAAAATAAAACTTATTCAACTTTATGTTGAGGTTGATTGAGAGA
The DNA here is from genome assembly GCF_019279795.1 of Protopterus annectens. Taxonomy (NCBI): domain Eukaryota; kingdom Metazoa; phylum Chordata; order Ceratodontiformes; family Protopteridae; genus Protopterus; species Protopterus annectens. The sequence continues at coordinate 297,325,071 of NC_056751.1, forward strand.
AAGGTTGAAAAATCTGATGAGAGACTGTTGTTTGTCTGCACTTACATTTCAGTTATCTGTTAATGTTGTGGGTCTAAAATTTTGTTAACAAAAATGTTTTCAGCAGAACTGGTACAGCAGTTAATGTGAAAGGCTGAAAAAAGTAGGAATCTACATGTTTAGTAAATGTAAACTGTAAATCCTTTGTGGTTTACAAAAGAGATAAGGGAATGGATGAGGGGGCAGAACATTTTCATTTAATGTGCTTTTTTGTTTCTAGCATTCCTGTAAAATTTGTTTTAAGATTTTCCTGGGTCTAGTATGCTCCAGTCAGTCTTCATGGCACCCATTTGTCTCCCACCTGGTTAATCATAACAGCTGGCTTTCCTATAAAGAGGGAATCCCCTCCATGAATGCAGCTTCGTATGATTTTGTTGCAGTACTGCATTGCATTTCAAAAGTTTAAAAGGATCTTCTGTTAGGGAACCTCCATCAGTGATGGTCACCGATTGCCAGCTGTGACATCCTTTTCCTTTTTTTCGAGATAAAGTATGGTTTTAATAAGGATGTCATTGACCACATTTGTGTGGAGTGATTTCAATGCTGGTAACTTGCTGACTTTCGTTTTTCTTTTCTGCTTGTTTTATGCTGCTGGTACATGAAAGAATTGAGGCTGGAATTTAAACCCAGAATGTCAGGATGCATATTAACTTTCATCTTTATAAACTGGGGTATAAATGGAGGGAATTAATATTTTTATATGTTACCATTTATTCAGCATTGTGCACAGATTAATAAATATAGTCTTTATAATTTCACATCCAGTATATTAATTTCTAAAAACTTTTACTATTACAGAAGGAAAATCTCACGTCATTGATGACTCATACCCTCTATCATAAAAGTACCCTCCATACATGGTTGACGGGCCTCGATGCTTTGCCAGAGATAACCTCCACCTGTCACCCCTGGAATTACAGATCCTGGACAAGGCTTTTGCCTCCCCCATTGTGCCTTTTTTAGGCTATGTCTCGAAGACAAATCTTCCAACATAAAAGATCTGTCAAAAAACAAATTGAAGATCATGCTGCTTAACCTGAAAATGTACTGGAAGATGCAAATGTTTGTGCAGTCATGGAAACTTGGTTCAGGGCTGCAGAGAACACCCCTGCCTTACCGGGCTATACCTCATTCCACACATTCCGACCCCCAAAATGAACTTGGGAAGACTAAGGGTGGAGTTGTCTCTTTCTTCATTAAGGACAGACACACCTCCAGACTGATTTGCCAGCATGATGCACTGGAATTACTCCAGCTGCAACTGATAGTTGGCAAGTCACCCATCCAAGTTATAGCCAGGTATAGACCGTCCTCCATGACTCAGGACACCCACTCCTCCTCCTACCTGGACCTACTTGACTCCATCAAGGTACCCCCTAACAGCCTGATCCTTGACAACTTCAACTACCCCACCATAGACTGGGTTTACTATTCCTGCACTAATGCACTCACCCAACGATTCCTTGACTTCATTAATTCTAATGCTCTAAACCAGTGATGGCGAACCTATGAAATGTATGTTAAAGGTGACACACCACAACGTTTTGGGTGACACACCAGTGTTCACCAACACCCATGTTACCAAAGAAACTGAATTAACAAAAATACAAGAAATATGTGACCCTGCACTTATTTATTAAAACTCAGCAACAAAAAGTCACTAATTTATGTTAATCAAATCAAATGCAATGTGTTTCATATTTTTTCAGTGCAATTCAAAATTACTATTAAAAGTAGGGTAATTTTTTGGTGCACTATTTTAAGCCCAGTTATTAGTGCACATATTGTTTTCTACATTGTAAGTCACTGTTTTTTCTTTTACTTTTTAATACATAGCAGCGCACATGATTGGACTATATTTTGTTAAGTATTTAAAGAATTGTTTCTGTTTTGTCGGGGGGGGGGGGGGGGGTGACATGCCAGCAGAGTCAAGATAGGCATTTTCTGAATTTCCGACACGCCGAGCCCAAAAGGCTCGCCATCACTGCTCTAGACCAGCTCATCTAATCCCCCACAAGGGGAGATAACATTCTGGACTTGGTTCTCACCAACATGGGCGACCACTGCACCACACCCATAGTATGTCCTTCCCTACTGAGATCAGATCATTGGTCTGTCTCTTTTGAAGCCCCCCCCCCAGCCATAACCAGGCTAAGCAACTTCTCAAAAGCTGACAACAATCTCCTAAGAGAGGGTATCAGTAGTTTCAGACCACCGCCCAGCTCAGAGGATGCAGACAACTATGCTGAACAGTACTCCAGTGCAGTATACAAGCATCTGTACAACTGCATCGACTCCGTCATACCCAACAAAACTAAAACCTGCTCCTCAAGGAAACACAAAGCTGTTTGGGGGACATCCTTTATCAAGAGGCTTTACAACAAAAGGAGGAAACTGTTGTCCAAGAGTAAAAAGGGACAAATTCCAAATTGGAAAAACTCCTTCCACAGCTTCAACAAGCAAATTCGATCACTAGTGAAAACCTCCAAAGCCAATTATGAATTGAAACTATCCCCCAAAACAAAGGGAAACCACAAAGCCTTCTTAAGTTACATCAGGAACCTCCATGACAAAGCCCAGGTTTGTTCCAAATTAGTACTTAATTGATCCTGTTGACTTAGCAAACCTGGTAGCAGATAGATTCAATGCAAACTTCACCCCCTATCCCCCCAAAGACCCATTCGACATCCCCGATACTTGTCCTGCACCTCACATCTCCGTAGATCGAATTAAAGGCCATATCCAAGGCAAAGAACACAGCTTCCATGGAACCTGATAGTATCCAGGCTGCATTCTGCACCATCTCCAGCAAGAACTAGCTTAGCCATTCGGCACCCTGTTCAATTAAAGCCTAAGTACAGGCTTAATTCCAGCAGAGTGGAGAACTGCCATCGTCATCCCCTTGCACAAAGCTGGTGCCACTACTGACCCTGGAAACTCTCACCCCATTAGCTTGACAAGTCTGATCTGTAAAGCCATGGAGCGTATTGTTCTGGATCTCATAAACAAGGACTTAGGCAATCACCATGCACTTGACCCCACCCAGTTCATATTAGTCATGGTAGATATTGCCTGTTGAACCTGTTTGACTTCTTTGAGACTGTCACCAAGGCCCTGGATAAGGAAGGTCAGTACGTACAGCCTACCTTGACTTGGCGAAGGCCTTTGACACAATCTCCCGCTCAGGCAGCATCGAAAAGCTAACACAACTTGGTGCATATCCCTGCCTCATCAGGTGAGTGAACAACTGGTTCACTGATAGGACATACAAGGTCAAAATAGGTGCCTCCATCTCTGACAGCAGACCTGCCACTAGTGTTGTTCCCCAGGCATCTGTCCTGGGACCCTTTCTGTTTGACATCTACTTCTCCAGTGGTCCAGGCAAAGATAAAAGGCCTGTGGCTGACCAAGTTTGCAGATGACTGTAAGTTGGGTGCTGTCATTGACTCCCCAAATGATGTTAACATACTGCAAGAGGGTCTCACTGCAACAAATGACTGGTGCCAAAGTCAGGGCCTTAAGTTAAACGCAAAAAAAAAGTATTATCATACCATTCAGCCAAAACACTGCCCCTACTGATTACCACATCAGTGGCAACCCCCTAAGTACACAACCTGTGGTGAGAGACCTAGGTACTCAGGCTGACAACAATCTCACATTCGACCATCATGTAGTGGCAGTGGTCAGAAAAGCCTTTTACTTGGTTTATTTCATAAGTAAAGGGACTGCATCCAGAAAAAAAGGAGGTTATTACCTCTCTGTACTCCTCCCTTATTAGGCCAGTAATTGAGTATAATGCTCCATTTGGTATGTACCTCTCCAAACCTCTGCATCAACTGGAAGAAATACCTCACAAAGAGAAATCCATGGCATCTAACACCTGTCCTGTGCAGACAGGCTCAAATCACTATCACTCTACTTGGTATCGTACAGATTGCTCAGAAGGTGATCTGTGTTTTGCCTGCAAGGTAATATTGGACCCTGCCCTATTAGAGATGCTCCATATCCGTAAGTCTAACTTCTTGCATATTACCCACTCAAAAGGTCTAAATCTAATATGTAACATCAACAAAACCTGCTCGAGAGACAGGTTTGTCTCCCAGAGGCTCCCCCATCAGTGGAATAGACTTCCCATGCACGTCAGAGTACCTCACTGACCCTCTTCAAGGACGACCTTGATGAGTGGATGGGAAACGGCAAATTTCTCCCAGGGGTTCACCTGTGTCCCTCATTGACAGGGGCAACAGGTGCTGACTGAGGTTTCTTTTTTGTGGATAAACTCTTGGCTAGACTTACAAGGGCCTCAGGGACATTGGCCTAGTAACCTGCTATGATACAGACATATATATACCTGTGATTTTTCTGTAAGGAAACTCAAGTGCTAGGTATACCACACATCCCCCCATGCACTCCCAAGACTTAAAACAATATCATAATCTTAAAGGAACTAAAAATTAATTTAAATGAATAATATGTTTGGAAAGGTTCAGTTGTAAAATCTTGAGATGTCAAAATGTTTATATCAGTCTCCCAGGAAGCATGAATGCAGCCAGTTAAATCTGGCATAGTACTCTTATGAATAGTGTTCCTGTTGATCTGCAGCCAGATGCAAAATAAAAATTTAGCTACCAATAATAAATGACCATAATCCTATGCAAATTCAACCCCCCCCCCCCTTGTGCTGTTTCAGTCAAATTGCACTCAACCATACAGCTTCATTCTGCAATGCTGAACAGCAGTGTTGGATTAAGTGCACCTTTGGCATGGGTTGTTTTCAAACCTTGCTGCCTCGCTTTACATATACAGTCTTGTGCTCACATGTATACTCATGCTTTATGTAGACTGTGGTTAAATGTTCATATTCTTTTGGGTTCACACTACTGATTTAAGATCATTGAAACTGTTGTTATATTACACTGATGTCAATACTGATTATTTATTTATTGACATTTGTTTACCAGGAAAGTCCAAGTGTGCAAGAACACATTTTCAGTGGATACTCTGGGAGAAAAGCTCCACAAAATTAAAATTACAATAGTAGATCAATATAAATTATGATGCAACATATGATGATGAGAAGAATATAAACATTAAACAAATCTGTAGATAAATTTCCAAGATGCATGTATTTGAGATTAAAAAGTGTTTAAAAAATGCACAAGTGCAAAATGAGTATGAAAATAAAAAATTAAAACTACTAGACTGCATATACTTCGTGTCGGATTGTGATAAAAAACAGCCACAATAAAGCTTTACACAAGTACACACTAGTGCTGCAAAGCCAAACTAATGACTGTTTAACCTGAGTCAGCCATCCTGATCCACAGAAAGCCCCTATACCAAGCCCACTCTTGACTACTGTAATGCATTAATAAAGTTTACACAGCAACAGGTTTTACATCAGTATGTGTTTTCTGAAGAATAAGAACTATTAAATTAATTAGTGATGGATTATAACTCTTGGTTATTTTGTTGCAATTTTATTATCTTAAATCCCATCCTCATACACCAGTAGTTTACAAAAACTCAGTGAGAGGTCCGTCTCATCTCTACTACTATCCAGTCTTATAGGAGTGGCACAGTCCAACAAGAAGGGCACATACCCATGCATTCTTTTGCATGTGAAGTATGTAGAAGTGCTACTGCTATGGAAATTTCTTTTCACATAGTGGATATGCTAACTAGGTATGTTGATAGTTTTACTTCCCTGGTTGTCAGAATAGGTTTATTGAGCAGATTTTGGAGCATAAATAGGTATCTGGATGGCTAACATAGTCTGACAAATAGGGGCATAAGAAACATGTAAAATTTGGAAAGTTACAGGCACCTTTTATAACTGAACAAGCATGTGCTAAAACCCTGTGCTATAAAGGCAAGATTTTACATACCATGAAGAAAAGGGCACTCCAGCTTGGAAGGAAACCAGATATAGGCCACCAACAAATTCACCAGCCACAGAATAACACACAGACCATTGAAGCACCTATTGTTTTCAAATTTACAGCCACCAGTTTTACTTATTCATAAGGTAAAATATATGTAACGTGTTTATTTTACTTTAATCTAATTTGACCTGGAACTTTAAGTACTTAATACATTTTAAACCCCTTTTTTCATTTTTAATTTCAAAATGCGGTCATTCTTCACGTCAGAAGCATATATTCCCTTCCTTCTGCTCCAGCACTTACTGTGGGACAGCCTGCAGTACCTAAATGTACGTGCATGATTACATGTAATGCCATATACATGTATAGAAGATCTTAAAGATAATCCTGCTGACTTGCATCAGTAGAGAAATAGATGAGGATTTACATTTGCTTTACACAATAGAAATGTTTTAAAAATATATGGATTTTTTTTTTTTGTTCAGATCATATCAGTTAAAACAGCAATGTGGGGGCTGTGAGTAATGCATATATCTACTGATAATGAAAAGGTGGCTCCATAAGGTTAACTTTGTGCTGTGCACTTTCATGACTGAGGAATACCGTACCTACACTGCACTGTAGATAAAGTATCGATTGCTTATACCATGACAACCTGAATTGCTATGTTTCACTGGAAACAGCACAGTAAAGAATTGTTTACCTTCTGTAAGAAACTGGGCTACATAGCACTGTAATTCAGTACTATTCAGACTGGTGAAGTATTGCAAAATACCCTTTTACAAAGGTAATCATATTTTAAACTGTGCTGTAGTGCAGCTAATGAGGATGGGACTTCAAACTTTCTAACCAGTTTTAGAAAAGTCACTCAGTGAAGGTCTTACGACAATGAGTGTATTATAATTAAACTGTTTTCTTGGATTAAGCTGGTAAGGTTCTTTAATATTACAATCCAAATAAATAAGTCTTAAAAACTCAGATTACCTCCAAGAAGCCTGAAAAGCCTGGAAATCTAAATTTACTCTGGCAAGAATCTGTAATGACCTCATCACATTTAACTATATTGTCTAATATTTGTAACTCAAAGTTGCATTCTCTATTAATGGCAGTACAACGGAGTGACAAGACGTTGTCCTACATGCACAAACTGGTGACCCACAGAGCATTCTCAAGAATGGTTGTATTGGAAATGTAATTGGAGAACACAATACCTACTACCATTTTACAAGGTTAGTGGAAGTAATGGTGCTGTATCAGGAGTAATTTTAAGTGAGTTCTCTACTTTTGCTTGCGTTCAGTCTTTTCAAAAATCAAGCTGTTTTGTAACCTAAGAAAGTTGCTTTTGGACTGCATTCTCAAAAGCATATCCAACAGCACATGCATGCCTGTCTCCTTTTGGTGAGAATTTGCTGTCACTTTTTTTCTCTGGCATTGCAAACTAAATTAATCCTACTCACATCAGATTATATTACACGTAAACCAGCGAGCACAACATAGAAACAACCACCTTCACTACAAATTGGGAATACAGTGTTCAGTTAATGTAAGTTAATCAGTTTACTACAGAATACAAGTTGTTCAGAGATTTTTAAAATGTGAACAAGCATTGCTCATACTAAAAGGATGTCTATAATCAGCCACTGTTGAACAATGAAATCAGAAACAAAACGCTCTGCTCACTCCGCTCCCCTACCGTACCCCCATTCGCACCCACCCCCTCTTTCATTACATTTATATTTAACTAGCCACTCCCCCTTCCCATCACCAGCTACTCCTTCCGTATTTCCTTTTCACTCACTCCCTTTTCACTCCTCCTTCTGATCTGCACTCCTCATTACATCATGCCCACATTGCCTCCTCTGTTATATCACACATTCCTTCTATTACCTATTTCAGTAGTCGTCCTAATTCTTTTACATGCTGCAACAATAAACCCTCAATGTCTTCCACCTACAACAAACTCTTTAACCAGCCCCAGTTTTCCCTCTCTTAACTCATACTCCGATATAAGCCCTAGTCCGTACCACAGTAATCACATTCTGTGGGCCAAAACACATATTCTCCCTACAAACTTTACTGTGCATTCTACACCCGCAACAACTTCCTACATTACTTAACCGCTAAAACTTCTAATCTAATACTCCATCTTTCTTGTATCTTTTCCATACTTACCCTTTTTGGCGACATCCACCCCAACCCCGGACCCTGTGCCTCTTAGTACCCTTCAAATGCTAGCTTCCCCAAATACACTAAATCCCTTCACCTAACTAATGTAAACTTCCAAAGTATCTGTAATAAAACCACTGAATTGCATGCCTGGCTCTTTTAAAATAAAGCTAACATCCTTGCAGCCACAGAAACCTGGCTAAAATCTTCTATTCAGGACTCTGAGATTCTCTCCCCAAATTTCAGTATAATTGGATCTGACAAAGTAAACAAAAAAGGAGGAGGTGTAGCTATCATTTTCCCCATTACCTTCAACCTATAGCAATATAAAGGCCACATATCCCACTTCCAAAATGCTGAGATCCTGATCTCCTTTCTTGATACTAACAGTTCTAAAAAGCTCTGTATTACTGTCATATACATCCCACCTGGAAATAACATTCCTTTTCTGGAAGAATTTTTATCCTGGATCTCTCGCACTACAAAAATGAAACAATAATCCTTGGTGACATGAATAAATATTGGGTCTCTATCTCCTTTAAGCAGTCATCCTCCAACATTAACCTGTGTCACTTCACACAACGTATTACGACTACTACTAGGTTTAATAAAACCAATGCAGGATCCATATCAGACTGGATTCTAGTCTTTGATCCCTCTAAGTTCTTAACATCGGGCACTATGCACAACTCCTTCAGTGATCATCTTCCTGCCTATATAATTCGAGCCTGCACATCTATATAAAAAAATTATAAAATCAAACTAGTCCAAAAACTTTCCAGATTTTACCTCATCGTATTTAACAACACCCTGAAAAATATTAACTGGAACATCCTCAAATTGCTTCCCTTAGATGATGCTCTGCTCCATTTTAACAATACTTTTCTAGGAATTCTAGACAGACTAGCCCCTACCAGAACTAAAATAGTTAAAACTAACCATGCCCCCCTATTTAACAAAAGCCACTAAGGAAATCATGACTAATGGGGACAAAGAATGGAAACTCTGGGTTAATTCTAACAATACATCTGACTTTACTCACTGCAAGCATCTCCATAACCAAGCTAAAAACTTATTGCTAAAGATAAACAGCATTACTTCTGGGATCAGCAATCAACTAGAAAAAATAACCCCAAACATTTCTAGTCTTCTGTCAATAACCTCTTGAATCCTGGCACCAAACCCAACCCTGCCCACATCCTGACAAGTCCCCTGAACAAATAGCAAGTATCTTGGGTTCAAGCACCTAGGTGGCGCGGCACACCCCTGTGAGACAGCTGGATGTGGACACATGGCAGGTTGGCAGTTTAGCTGCAGTGACAAATGCCTGTGGACAATTCCCTGTGGGAATAGAAAAACCACCTGCACCCTAACCACAGGTGGCAGACACAACCCCCCACAGTGATACACTCTGCACCCCCCCCAGAAGCCACCATGTGTGACTGTCAGTCAAACATGTGGCCGTCATAGGATGCCAAGTGGACATGAAAGTGGTAATGTGAAAACTGTGTGCTATGGGCAAAGCCTTTATTAACACAACATGTAAAATGATGTGTGTAGTGCTTGGTGCGTACTAAACTCAAATATATTCACAACTTGTAGAAATTTGCCACAGCACATAGGAAATCTTGCACATCACTGTAGGCGCACTTATGTTGCAAGATGTGCTTTAGGTGATGCTCCCTTACAACAATAGCCTTCCTACACGGTGTCACAGGCATCCCCCTCAAAAGTGACTCCTTTTGGGTATCTGTCAGGTTCTGTTCCTGTTGCAGAACAGACAGAAGGTTGGACAGCTGCACTGTAGGGCATCCAAGTAACACCTTCAGCCGACAATGCCATACCTCCACCTGGTTATTAGTCCTCAAGAAGTCCATGTCAGAGACGTCACACACATTCCAAAACTTGAAAGGGTAGGAAGATGGCAGGCGTTACTGTGCTGAGCAGTAGGATGCATACTTCCGTGGTCAGCCATGCACATAATGATGGTCCAGAAATACGTCTATAGGCTTAGCACAGTCAGGTAAGGATGCCACAATGTCCAGAAATTTGGGAATAATATCTTCCAGTGGTAGGAATGCCAACGCAATCAACTTGCGGATGACAATTGAGAAAGCAGTGTCCGTACCATAGAGGGCCACAAGGTGGTGATGCTGGATCTGGCACCAAATGATCTGTGCAAAATGGAATAGGCACCCCTTCAGAACACTCTTAGGGAATGCTTTTTGGCTGGCATGGATCGCTGCCTTCTCAAAATCAGTGATAATGTACTGTGGAGCCAAGGTACATCCCTGTTCTGCAGCCATACCCTTCAGTATCTTCCCACATATTTTTGTATGCAGACTCTGATTTCCATGTCATGAGACAGTACCTCAGGGGGACAATCCTTGCTGAGGTGGGGGTGCCAATACATCCATTTAACTTATACAGCTGACCGCATATATTAGCCCGTGTCAGGACGCTACCATCCTCAAGAATGATGTTGGACCTGTACAGATCTGCCAGATTCTGTGCTGTAGTTAGTAGAATCAAGGTTCATAGGTTCATACTAGGCTATCTGCCCTAGGGCATTTATAAGCCTAGCCAGAGTGTGTTTGGCTTTCGCCACCCATTTTAAATGAATTTTGCTATGCCCTTTTTCGAGGTTAGTATACTGTGCCTCTGTCTAACAGTGACACAGAAGTGATACCCGGGGTAAACCTACTGTCTCCCATCCACTCATCAAGATTCCTCTTGAAGAGAGTCAGTGAGGGACTCTGCCTAACCTGGACTGGGATTTTATTCCAGAGTGAAGGGAGCCTCTGGGTTATGAATCTGTCCCTCCAGGATGTCCTATTTATTTCAGTGCTGAGGTTCAAGTCTCTCGAGCGCGTAGCTCGATGAGATCAGCATGTCCATTAATTCCGGGTTGGACATGGTTTTATACATCAGGCACAGATCACCTCTGAGCAGGCGGTATGCCACTGAGTAGAGCTGGAGTTTCTTTAACCGGGCAGCATATGGCATCTGTTTGAGCCCTTTGATTCTCTTGGTGAGGTACTTTTGGGGTCTTTCCAGTTGCTGCAGGTGTCTGGTAAGGTACATCCCAAAAGGGGCATTGTACTCAATTATGGGCCTGATGAGGGATGAGTAAAGAGGCAAGATGACCTCCCCTGATCTAGATGTGAATCCCTTCATGATTAGGTGGGCTATATAAAATGTTTTTCTAACCACTTTGGCCACGTGGTTGTCAAATGAGAAATTGCTATCAACTTGGGTCCCCAGGTCCCTAATTACTTCTTCCGTACTTAATGGATTACCACCTATGTGGTAATTTGTGGGCACTTTGTTTTTGCCAAAGGGGATGACTATACACTTTTTGGCGTTTAGCTTGAGGCCATGGCTCTGGCACCAGTTGTCTGTTTCTATGAGGCCCTTTTGTAAGATGCTTGTTTCGGCTGGAGAGTCTGTTATGGCGCCCAGTTTGCAGTCATCTGCGAACTTGGTCAGCCACAGTCCTTCCATGTTAGCCTGTACCTCCGAGAAATATAAACCGAACAAGGGAGGTCCCAGGACTGAGCCTTGTGGGACGCCACTTGTAACTGGTTTGGAGTCTGACATGGCTTCAGCAATTCTATCCATGTGGGTTCTGTCCTTGAGCCAGTTTGCAACCCATCTAGTGACATAGGGGTTTATATTTAAGCTGGTGAGCTTATCTATAATGCCCGAGTGGGGTATTGTATCGAAGGCTTTTGCAAGGTCCAGGTAGGCTGTGTGGACCACCTTCCCCTCGTCAATGGCCTTGGTGACTGTTTCAAAGAAATCGACCAGGTTTAAGAGGCAGGATCTACCCTTAACAAAGCCGAACTGGGTAGGATCCAGTGTCTGTAGGTCCCCAATATCTTTATTTATGAGGTCCATGATGATCCTTTCCATAGCTTTGCAGACCAAGCTAGTCAAGCTTATGGGGCGATGGTTTCCAGGATCCGTTGAGGCACCACCTTTGTGGAGAGGGGCCACTGTTGCTGTACACCACTCTTTGGGTACATATCCTTTAGTAAGGCTGAGATTGAACAGTAGTTTTATGTTTGGGTTTAGCTCTTGGAGTTCATGTAGGATTCAGCCCGGGACACCGTCTGGTCCCATTGATGCTGTGTTTTTTGCTTTGGAGAGGGCGGCCCTTACCTGAGCATCTGAGATGTCGGGGGGGCAGCATTCTGCTGGGATAGATATTTTCCCTTTTGGTGGGGAAGGGGGGGGAGTTTGCGCTGAACCTGTCAGCTAGGATGTTGGCAATGTCTGTGGGTTCGGTGTATTTTTTGTCATTTTGGACTAATTCTGAGCATATCTGGGAATTCCCACCCAGGTTCCTAACATAACTAAAGAAAGCCTTGTGATTATCCTTAGTGTCCTGTGCAATTTTTCTCTTGAAGCTGGCCTTAGATGATTTTATGAGTGCCCGTAGTTTTTTGGTAATACTGATCAGAGATGCCTTCCCTTTTTGGGATTTTCCTCTATCATGTAGTAGCTTCCTCCTTCTATTGTATAGTTTGTTTATGGCTGGGGTCCACCAAACAGAACGCCTAACTTTGGAGAATTGGGTCTTGGTTTTATTTGGGATTGCATGATCCATGCATTCCTGAAGTTGTTCATAGAATCAGTCCCATCCATATCAGACTTTCTGCGGAGGATAAAACTGCCACTACGAGTGGATACTGGCTGACATCGATATCCGCAAGTGTTGCTGGAGGTGTGGACATGCATGCCCGTGCCCTCTGCCATACCCTGGTGATGCTACGATGCAGGGTGGCACAGCAAGGCATCTCTTGTAGTACATTGTTATCCGCTGTGCGTAGGACACTCTGCATTACCAGACTTGGTAGGTCATTGCCGGTTACTGCCCTCTGCCTCAGTTCTGCTTGCAGTGTAGTCTGCTTGCAGTGTAGCCACTTGGAATGTTGTTGCATCTGGGCCGTGCTGGTGTGGCAGTGATTTCAGCAGTTCTTCACTCTCATCCTGGCGAACGATGATGGCACAACCTCTGCAGGCCTTTACTCTCCGCTCAATACATGCCCAGTACCGTTTAGGTAGTGCTTCATACTCTAAATGGTAGAGATATCCCTCCGCTACCAGCATTGGTTTGCCCCGTTGGCTGGGCACTGTGATGTATCTTTTGCCAAGCTGACCAGGGCTATTCAGGTACACAGATTCCATCATGGTAACACCACTTGTTGATGGCCTCTCTGTATCCATTGCATCCAGTGTAGCAGGGAACAGGATGTAGACATGACTCCGGTACAAGCCACTATCTGACTTTAGGTATGTTGCTATACACCACCTTGTGTTGTACCCTCTGAATTAGCGCTGCCTGCCACAGTTGCCCTGTGCAGCTGTCTACACACCATCTTGCTCTTCCTACCTGATCTGCTAGGGTTTCTTTATGTGCAATTCACACGACCATGGGATTGACAAGTGATTGTAGTCTAGTAGGAGTCTACCCAGCTTGCTTGCACCACAGGTTCTACATGTACTGCACAGGTCCCCTTTAACTCCCAGCTGTTGCTGCTGGCCAATCAGGGTGTGGGGCCCAGTCTCAGTTTCAGTGACAGAGGTTACATAGGGAGGTATCCCTGTGTAGCACCCTTGTCTGCCTACATGTTCTTGCATACTTACATACCCCAGCTGCAACTACCATTGGATGGGTTTGGTGGCCCCTACAATACACACATGCTGCTGTGGACTGGGAGGTGAGTTGCTAGCCATGTGTGTCATTGTTCCCTTCTACAGTGATTGCTTTCACACTGTTGGATAGGTAGTCTGTGATTGCCAGGGTTGGCATGGTCCCACCTGCCACTGCACTAGGGAGGCTCTGGCAGGACAGTGTCTGTCTGTTGCAGGCATACCTCTCCACCTCTTTGGGTTGGTCATGTGGAAAACCCATTAACAACAGAGGTACACACAAAGACACTGTGTACATCTTGCTCTGACAAACTTAGTCAGTTGATTGAATAACATGTATTGCATTAGCATGTACTTTCTGAGGGTATGAGGTCTGAAAGTCAAATGTCTGTCATTATTTTCTACCTCCACTCTGCGCTGATGTTCCACTACATTGCCAGATGGCCACAAGTATGTGAAATGTGGGCTACACATATTCTGCAAAGCTGAGGCTGTCTGTGCCTGTCTGTACCATTGGAGGGTATAGGCAGGGATGCTTGTAGTGTTGTAACTGCTGGATTAGACAGTGTGCATGTACTACTGTATCACTCTGCGGCGGCTGCAGTTTCTTTGGCTTTTCCTGTCAGCTTCCCTCAGCATGGTTTGATGTACAGGTTGTGTGTGGGGGATTCATATGCTTGTGAAGGGCAACAGGTATGCTGCTTTTTTGTTTTACTTGTGTGCAGACCTTTTTAGCCACTTGATCGGCTGAGTAAGCGCGGCTGTTTCCACTGTCGGGTGACAGCCTGCTTATATACTTTAGGGGACGTCTCCATTTGCTGGTTTACCCGACTGCGTGGATTACCACAGTGTATCTCTCTTTCGGCCGCACTGCTCTTCGGTCTAGCGGTGCTGTGGCCTTCTGCTCTCGGCATTGTAGCTTGCGGGAATTTGTCTCACAATTTACACACTGGAACCCAAGTATCTTCAACTCTTACTTTATCGACTCCATAGCGAAGATTACTGCAACTTTTTCCCTTCCTCTCCCTAATAATTCTATTTCTTTCCTATCCCTACCTCTTGCATCAAAAGACTTCTTCTGAAATTAAAGCCATGCTCCAACTTCGCTGATAGTATTCCTGCCAAATTTCTAAAACTCTCTGACTCTGTGGCATATCCTGTTTGCATCTTGATAAACAGATCTTTCCATGAATCCCATGTGCCTGGTCTCTGGAAAAAAGCAGTCATTTTACCATTTCACATAGGTGGCCCATCTATCGATAATTTCTAACTTTTGACTTATTGCTATTTTTTCTCCTATATCTAAAATTCTTGAATAACGTGTGCAAAAACAACTTATGGATTACCTTCTAAAACATAATATTCTCTCCCCTACACAGCATGGGTTCCACCCTGGGCGTAGTACATCTACTGCACTAATTTCCTTTCTTGACATAGTCAACAAAGCCTGTGATTCAGGTAAAATTTTATCTGCCATTTGTTTGGACTCATTTGATACCATTTCTCATCCTTTCCTCCTCTCCTAACCCTCTTCTATTGGTCTGTCTCCCCAGTCTGCTAACTGCTTCAAAAGCTACCTCTCTAACAGATAACATGGTGTCAAATGGCAGAACTTTATTTCCCCATATTTACACAACCCTACAGGAGTACCCCGAGGCTCTATTTTAGGCCCTCTTTTATTTAACATTTTCATTAGTAACCTCCACCAAACCATTCAGCAGGGCTCACGCAGATTACTCTACTATAGTCTGTTCTGCTCAAAACGTAGACATTTTACAAATCTCCACACAGACTGCATTTTTCACTGTTGAAAAATAGCTTCACAAAAATCGCCTTTCTTTAAATCCCAAAAAGTCCAAACTTATGATATTCACTCCCAAGAGAAACATCCCTATTAATATGGCTAACTTTGAAATCTTCTTACTAAACTCTACAAAAAGCGAGTTAGTAACCCACACTAAATTGTTAGGGGTAATCGATGAGAACCTCAAATTCATTTTCCACATTCAAAACAATATCAGCAAGACTCACAAAAAACTTGGGTTATTCTATAGACATAAGTTCCTCTCCCTCCCTTTTAAACACACTAGCATCATCTTGTTTCTTACCCTCAGTAACCTACAGAGCTACATTACTGATCAGTCTGCAGTCTTCCCCGATTACAAAACTAGAATCCTGCTATAACAAGATTGCTAAATTTGCCACCAGTGGCCACCACTGTATTGCCCTAAAACAGTTGCAATGGCTAGAACTCTCCCCACTACCTTCTCTTCCTACAGCTCACATCTTCACATAAACTGATATACAAACCTCAGGACTGCCCTGCAATCAGCTCCTTATTTAGCCTCTAACCCTGCTAGGTCACTATGATCTGAACAACGTCTTCTCCAAGTCCACAAACCCAAGCCACCTGCAGGTCAGTTATTGTACCCCTTGAAAATTGCCAAAATATGGAATAACCTTCTAACCTCCACCCACTCACAACAATGCCCCTCCAACTTTAAAAGGGAACTACACAACCGTCTTGTATCCAAATGGACATACAATTGTTCAATTACTCTGACATTACCTAACATACAATTGTTCCATTACTCTGACATTACCTAAGTTTCTCAATCTTTACCGTGTAACTGCTTACTCTCACTTGTTAAAAATCTCTCTCTACATCCTAATGAATTTTATGCTTTTTACTCCTCCTCTTGCCTCTTTTCACACCTTACCACTGCTCTATCTATGCCCCTTTCATATCTGTAAGTCCTCTCTTCCTCTTCTGTCTCTAGCTGCTGGCACTGCTTCTTTACTTTCCTCCTCTATCTTACTTTTATCCTACTTCCTCCCCTGCCTCTTGCACTCATACAAGTTTCATTACCATCTCTTTCTCAATGTTATTCTCACACACTCTATTCAGCTGTTCTGTTCTCATGCCAATGCCATTAGCTTTTTGATTCTACCACTCACTTATCCTGTAATAGTTGTACTTTGCACTGGTCTGTCATACCAAGTGTTAGTGTCTCTCGACTATATGACTATTACATTTCTGTTTCATGAAATTTTTATGAAACTTTTGTATAATTTTCTGGTTTTGAAATTTCAGTAAAACTGTTAAACATTGTATATTTTTTCTTATTCTGTAACCTTATGTTTTCTTATGTAACTATCTCATTACAATGGAGTTTTTCTCCCCAGGCCTCCACTGAAAATGGGCTTTTCTAACCCAGTGGACTTTCCCGGTGAACAAATGCCAATAAATAAATAAATAAAAGTCATATAATTGACAGAGCTACTAAATGCACGTACATGTCAGCCATTGTATAATTCAATACCCATTCCAAAGAACACTGGTCATCAGGAGACAGTCCATTCATTCACCTGTCAAAGTGGTGGTGTGTGGCTCTCTGATCAGGGCATTCATCCCATAGAAACCCTTCCATGACCAAATGCCCCACCTTAAGTTCCATAAATGCAGTTAAATGTATCAAGACACTCAGTCAGTTGCAGTATTATTTTAAGACTTTCATTACTGTGGCACACACACGCAATCTCCTAAATCAAATCTTACCTCATACAAGGAATAAACTGCAATAAAAATTAATTTATCCTCTTCAGTCATATTGACATCTCTTGTCACACAACTAACATTCAGTACATCATAAGGCATATTATCTGCACTTGGCATTCAGCAGGGCATATACCATTGGGCTAAAATCACTATAATCTAGTTTTAAATCTGGTGATTATCTTCGCCAGTTATAGCTACACATTTAATACTGCAGCGTGATTACCCAACCCTCTAATTTTATGTAACCCAATCCTTCCTGATATTTAGGGCATATCTCTTGTAAACACCTTTAAAAGGAGAACCATGTGTAGTACAACAGTTTAATTTCACATATTTAAGAAACACATATATTGCTAACCCAGACAGATAGGGAAACCCCACATCTTCCTCAATATAATCTTGAGAAATATGGTGAATAGCTGCCGAGCTCACTAGTAACACTGATGGAAGCAAAATTACAACATAGCCCTTCATTGCTTAGAATTTAGTGCCTAGTTCTGTTCAGTCATCATGAAAATATAGAAACCTAAGATACATTTCTCAAAACTATTCTGGTTTTGGTAATCAGGGAATAGTAAATCTCCCCTGTTAAGTCGGCCAGTGTTTTACACAGTACAAATGTGTTATTTCTTGAGCAAAGTCATCCCTGTCAAAACTACAGTTGAAATTCAGTGGCATGCAAACAGGCATTTTTAACTGCAATATTCATTGCGTTGAAAAGTTCTGTAGTCCACATATGTTAACAATCACCAACCAGCATAGACTCTTGATAACATATGGGTCCACATGTCAAAGTAAACATGTTCTGAAGAATTTTCTAAACTGTAACTGTGGTGAGTGTTCAGCATCATCTTTAAATGACTTTGAATTCTTCATCAGCTTGATCATTGATTTGCCCATTAATGTGGACTTGCCCAGTCTTACCTGAACTTTGAAACTGCAAACGTGTTCTCATACCATTGTCATATCCACAGTCTTTCTTCACCAAAGGGAAAAAAATTCAAGATAACAGGATAGAGCAGGTTGTAGTCTAAGCTTTTGGGTGACATTCTTTTGTAGCATAAAATGTGTGCTGACTGCTGAAACTTTTGCTCAGAAAAAAATCGCAATTAAATTAAATCCTTCAGCAGTCATTTTGGGCAGACCTTACTAGTCTTCCACAGTACTGTTAGCACATATTCTGTGAACATCCAGATGTCCTTCTGTTCCTATGTTGCAATATTCATACTGTGGGATTTCCAGCCCCCAGGTGACCAGACATCAGCTCCTATACAAAAGCTTAAGCCTGGCTGCTGTAGGAGTGTGGGACGTCACACGTAGGGCCATAAACCATGGAGAAGAAATGTGATGGCACACATAGAACTCAGAACTTTTCAGCTGCAGACGACAATACCTTTGAATGCTTCGCTCCTACATCCGAAGACTTCTAAAAGATAAGTACTCCATTGGGGTTTGTCTTTTCATACTTAAGCTTTAGCTTGGTTGCTGTAGTTGTTTTCTCTAGCCGATGTCGGAGAAAGAGAGTAAATGTAGTTGCAGGTGCCAGATTCCGCACAAAGACTCCCATGACCCCTGTGTCTTTTGCTTAGGTAAAGAGCATGACCATAAGGGCTGCTCTATTTGCCAATCATTTGTACCCAAGACCTTACGCAGCCATCTGGCCACATTAAATCTGTTTCTAGAGAACCAAAGGCTTAAACGTCTCATGCTTAGGATGGATCCCGGGTTGGCCGCCCAAGCCAAACAACCTCAGAAGAAGGCCAAGGTTTGCAGGCCATCTCCAGATGCCGCTCCGCCTTTGGATGTTCCACCAACTACCATTCTAGGGGCCAAGGGACACCCGATTACTCCAACAGTTCCGATGACTCCTCTGGAAGAGGCCATGTCAGTACCCACGGAAAGCATGTCAGCGGAGTTGTTTCAGATGTCGGACATAACTGACGTCGAGGGGGAACCATCACTTGACTGGCCAACCGAGGCTTCTCCTACTCCAGCGCAGGCCTCTGTTTCCCTTCCTACCCGGATGCACACTCCTACTAAAAGGAACCAAAAAAAAACACTTGAGCCTGATGCGTCAAGCAGCCCCAGACTGGGAATCCTTCACTGCTTCCTTGATGCAGCCCTTTATGGCACTTAGGCCTGCAGGCCCAATTGCCACTAGCATCCCTGTGCTGAGTCCTAGGCTAGCCTCTGTCTCCTCCCTGTCTTTAAACTCTACTCAGCAAGCAGTTACTCAGGAAGACCCAGACCAGTCTTACTCCTCCTCTGAGGAATCTGTCTCCTATATCTCTCAGATTGCCTCTCCTATAGACTATTACACACCTGTAGAGGACTCCATTGAAGGGGACTCCCCACCTGAGGGCTTATTATTTGTGGAGACTATTTCAAAAATGAAAAAGTATTTCAAGTGGGATACTTCTATAGTCTCTGAAACCCAGAAGAGATACTTTGAGCTTCTACAGCTTGACTCCCCTTCACCTTCAGCCGTCCCTCCAGTCCTGCCAGCTTTCTTGGATGCCTTCAGTTCTGTTGCCAAGAACCCAGACTTTCAACCTCCTGCCCCTAAGAGGCCGGGTAGGTTTTATAAAGTCCCTGATGACTACAAGTTCCTAATAAAACCATCCTTGGCCAACCCAGCAGTTATTTCAGTATCCCCAGACAGACAATCTAGGCAATTGCCTTCTGCTTCCCTTCTGCCATCCAATAAAGATAGGAAAACCATGGACAGAATGGGAAAAAAGGTATACACCTCCTCTACCCTGGCTTTAAGGGCTATAAACTACCAAACTCCACATGGTGAGCTATGTCCTGGACTTGGTTTCACAGCAACCACCTTGTTGGCTACCATCCCTGACTGTCCAGCCAAATCTGACATTTCCTCAAAATTGTCCCTGGCCACCCAACTGGCCAGACACACTATCCGCTGCAGCAGAAGCAGCTGCCAGATCTACTGCCACTCCATCAATCTTGCGCAGATACTCCTGGCTCAGACTACAGCCTCTGCCAGGTGACTTTAAAGCCAAGATCATGGATGCCCCTCTGGATAACAGCCTTCTATTTGGCAAAAATGCTGCAGAACTTTTTAAAAACTTGCAAGAAAAAAGCAAGGAACTGCAGGACATTAAGCACTTGCTGGTGTCCCCAGTACCCAGATACTTCAGGAACTACCCAGCCAAAACATCCTTTGTCAGAAGGGCCCCATCCACCTCTCGCCCTTCTGCTGCCAGACCACATAGGGGATCTCAGAGACAACTTTATCCCAAACCCCCTCAACCAAAACCCCCCAACAAACAGCCTTTTCAGGATAGAGGGGTTCCTTCCTCTGCGTGACTGCCTTGCCCAAGTGCCCCTGTCTTACCCGCCTTACCCAATGCCTACCCTTCTATAAAACCACCACTACAGATAGGTGGGTCCTTTCCATCATCCAAGAAGGATACTTTCTTTCCTGGAAAAATAAAACCTACACCAATAAGGATTCCTTTCCCTCCCAAAAATCAACTCCCTCTACTTCCTCCCAAGGAACTATAGAACCAGTTCCCTCAGGACAGGAGGGACTAGGCTTCTACTCCCACCTTTTCTTAGTCCGAAAAAAGGCTTGCCCCTGGAGACCTGTCCTGGACCTCTCATACCTAAACCTGTTTTTACAGGTCCCCTCCTTCAAGATGCTATCCCTTCAAAGTCTTTTACCCCTTATCCCATCTCAAGCCTTCATGGTCAGTCTAGACCTAAAAGATGCATACTTGCACATCCCAGTCCGCCCATCCCACAGGAAGTTTCTACTCTTCTCTGGGCCCTCTTCTAATTTTCAATTTACTGCATTGCCTTTTGACTTTTCTGCGGCACCCAGAGTTTTTACCATTTGCTTTTCCCCAGCCATCACCCATTGCAGAACCAAGGGAATACAAATCTACCCTTACTTGGACGACATTCTCATTTTGGCAGAATCAGTGTCCACCCTTCAGGCAAATCTCAAATTCGCCATGTCCCTTCTAAACACCCTGGGTTTCACCCTCAATCTCCTAAAGTCCTCTCTCCTCCCACAACAGGACAAGGTTTTCCTAGGGTGCAGAATCAAAACAGATCTCATGAGATTCTTCTTGCCACCAGACACGGTTCAAGCCATCTCTTCCCATTTTCTAAGTCTGTTGACAGAATCACACCTAACTGCAAAACAGTTAGGTCTCATGGCTGGCACCATCCCAATGCTTCCATTAGCAAGGATGCACATATGAGGAAATTCCAATGGTACTTAAAGAATGTTTGGTCACAGAGCCAACATCCTCTAGACTAAACCATCCCTCCTCTGCCCTTTCTAAAATTAGAGCTGAAGTGGTGGATTCAGCAGGTCTCCAACAGCCAGGGAATTCCTCTGCAGCTCCCTCCCACTTCCCAGTCTGTGCACACTGATGTATCAGACCTAGGATGGGGAGCAACCCTGCAGGGCTACAGGGTACAACAGTGCTAGTCCCCTGCCCTGCAAAAACAGCACATCAATGTCAGGGAAATGGCTGCTGTCCTACTAGCTCTAAAAGTCTTTCTTCCCATGCTGCAACCGGGGATACTCCACATTGTCCCAGACAACACTACTGTCATGTGGTACCTAAAGAAACAGGGGAGGGCAAAGGCATACCAGGTATGCCGGATAACCCTGTTAATCTGGGTAATAGCAGCAAAACACAACCTCTTCCTGAAAGCTTCATACATTCCCTCTCAGGAAAACAAGCAAGCGGACTTGCACAGCAGAACCACCTCTGTATAACATGAATGGATGCTGCACAGGGATACCTTCCGACATAGCCCACCAGTGGTGCACACCACAAATGGATCTGTTTGCCTCCCTCCAGAACAGACAACTGAACAAATTTTGCAGCTGGACTCACTCACTACTAGCCTGGAGAGTGGATGCCTTCAGTTTTTCATGGCAGGGAATGTACCTATATGCCTTCACAGGTTTTAAGTTTTAGTTCCAGTGATTGTAGGCAGGGGAATTCATATTGTCATTAAAATGAAAAATGATTTTATTGGCAGTGGTAAAATTAAAGCTGTGTTTCATTAATTAACCCAGTTATAGGTTGGATGTTAAAGCAGACTAAAAAAAGAAGCATAACAGGGAACTGTCACACTGAGTCAGTAGCCAAAGAAGAACGTTTTTATTTTTTATTTCTAATTTTTACATATTTGTTGTTTGATTGCACTGCATAATAGCATTACTGGATTTTGCCAGAGGTGACAAAAGCTTGAGAGGGAGAGTATCTCCAGAGGTATGTGTTGTATTTTTTGTTTTTTTGGGGGGGGGGTTGAGCTTTTTGCACTTTTTCAGCTACACTATTCTGCATTTTGATCATCTTAGAGAGCTGCTCCTCCTGGGATTATGACCTTTTGATACTGAGGGTTTTACATAACCCCGTGATCCTTGAAACTGTGCTTTCTGAAGCTTTGTTCCTCCAGTAAATGTTACCTTTAACAAATGGATCTTAGAGGAGGAACTTTCCAGAACATGATCCTCCTGGGATTATGACCTTGTGATATTTAAGTTTTTTTTGTAACCCTGTGATCCTTAGAGCTGTGCTTTCTGAAGCTTTGTGCCTCTCATTAAGGTCACCTGTAACAAATAGATCGCCTTCCAGACCATGTTCAAAAATTCTACCATTATCTAGGTTCATTTTAAGAATCCATGAGCCTTGCCAGGAACAGGGATACCAGAACCCATAGTTGAAGTCAGACCATGTGGTAGTATTTTTTTTTTTTTTTAAGAAAAATATTTATTGGATTTTCACTTATGACTTGGATAATTATAAATTTTTATAAATGAAAGCAATCCATATTCACATATTTTCAGTTGCCGACATTATACCTCACATATCTTCTATACAGTCATTGTCAATTGAATATTACATAGCTCATTCAATTTCTGCCTTCTGTTAAACCTCATTCCTCCTCCTTCAGAACATTATTCTGCATGCATTGTTCCCACAATTACCATTTTTTGTATGTAATTTGCTCCTACCCTTTTCTAAAGATCCCACTTCTAGTTCTTTTATCTCTGTTACTATATTCACTACTTCTAATATGGTTGGTTTAGACTTTGATTTCCATTTTCTATTAATTGCTTTTTTGTCAGCCACCAGAATTAAACTCAGCAAGGCTGTGCTGTGTCTAGCCAATTCCAATTCTGTATCACAGATTAAAAAAAATATATATTTCCTTAGTTATACCAAGAGTAGTCTGCAGGGAATTTTTAAGTTTTGTCAACTCGTCATACCCCCAAAAAATATGTTCCCAATTACCTCTTTCTTCCCCATCACACCTCCAACATTTGCTGTCTACCCGAGGAAAATGTTTTTGAAGTCTGCTTAGGGTATAAAAATACCTATGTAAACAATTCCAAGTAAAAATGCTAAATCTTCTAGACTTTGCATATTTGGGAGCCATACATGCATCCTTCCATTGTTTCTTTGTGAGTTGCTTATCCAGTCTCTATTCCCACTTGATTCTAATATCCATTGATTCCTATAGTTATCATGCAATATTTTATATGCCCCTCTAATTATCCTTTTTTAACAGCAGCTTTTTTTTCTCGATTTTACTAAACTAACTCTACCAGTGCTGCTCTTTCACTTAGGATCCCCCTTTTCCTTTGCCTATACTCTGATATTAGTCTTTAATGGGGAAAGCAATCTCTAGCCTAAAGTCCAAAGGTATTCTTGGCCTCTTCCCATTGTATTACCTTTCCCTCTCTAATTATTTGCTCCCAGTACCTTGGTTCCTTTGCCAGCTTTCTCCAGTAAATCCCAACCCTTTCTTGCCTGTTCTCTGCACCCCTACTTGTCATCCCTATTGGCAGGATCTCCATTCCAATGTTGGCATAAGTCTCAGAATAATTTATGAATATAATATTCTGTATGGTTATTGTTATTCTCCTTAAGGATCTCCATCTAAAATCCCAGTCTCCTCTTATTTCTTGCGGCTCCCCCCCTGTTTCATCATCATCCCTTTTCACTTTGAATTATAGCTTTCTACTTGTTTTCTGTATAGAAGCCTTAACTGTGTACCTCCGAAGTACCCCTTCAAATCAGGTAATCCCAAACCACCTTGTTCTAATGGAAGGATTAACTTATCCCACTTGACTCTCTACCTCTTACCCTCCCAGGTAAACCATGTGGTAGTATTGACCAGAAAGTGCCTAGTGGGTAGTTGATGCCTGTCGCCCAGTTGGACTGAAACTAATAAGGCTGTGTCAAGTCAGAGAGAGCACCACATCTGCAAGGCAAAATATGAGGGCTGGGAGTGATGCCAACTAATTGAAAAGTAGGATTGATCCATTTTATGATAGACTGGATCTTGCCAAATGAAACTGGATTTTGGAGTGTAATGTGTCACCTTATTTGATGGGGAAGGAGCCAGAGCTTATGCAGAAAATTGTAAAGTACCAGCCAGATATAACTGATTTCCTTTTGGCATGAGTTATTTTCTGGGATTAGACTACATAATCAGGGCTGGTCTCTGTCCTACTCTGGAGAGGATCCTGGCGGTTATAGGAATGCTCATAAGTTCCTGCTTGCTTGCTCTGCAGTTGGAGTTTATACCAGTAGATGCGAGAACTGCCTCATTATGACTGTGGTTGAAGAAAAGATAATTGTTTGTATATACGTAGCAGCTATTTGGATTGTTCAAACTTCTTGGTTATAATTTGTTTGTTGTTGAGATAACTGGTTTGCATTCCGTTGGATTTTTGTATTGTTAGTTGTTGGCATTTCTAAGATCTGGAGTAACCCTAAAAAAAATCTTTCAAATAACTGAGCCTTTAGAAGGCAAATTCTGTCTGAGGGCAATTTACAGAGCAGTTTCGTCTGATCTTCGGCAATTGTCTTGCTGTATATATATTTATTTTTAACATTTTTGTAGTGACACCCTTGCTCATAACCTTGAAAATGTCCTCCTCATTCTCTCTGAAGTCAGAGAGCGTTGCCAAGTTGTAATGTGATGATAGGGTCTCAGTATTACCTCTCTGTTACTGCAAACGTTACGGTAAAGCAGAATGTCACAATTTCAGTCTAGGACTACTTAAGTCACTGGGCATATCAGACATCTTAGAATAGGGCTTTGAGGGATAAGTGCTATGTTGATACTTAACATTATGCATCTTTTTTCTTCTTTTTTAATTTAGCAATACATTATTTAATGTTGGTCTTCCATTGTTGCTTAATGTCACAACTCCACTCGGATAGTGTGTTCCTGCATTTTTTTTAGTGTGTTACTTTTTTAATACTATGTGTTACTTCTGTGTTGCTGCAGACACAAAGTACAGTTCAAAATGTCACAATTCTAGAAATAAAGACCACCTTCCCAACCAGGCTTCTCAGAATTGGGCATGTCACTGTACTGTGGTGCTCTGAGAACATAATGTTAAATGTTTTCAGCAAGCATTTTAAAGCTTTTTATCTTGCTTTTTATGTATGTTAATTCTCCATTGCAATAAAATGCAGTGCAAAATGACATAGCACTTAACGCCACCCTGCTATGTAGACAGACTTGCTGATAGCTCTCATTAGAGGATGATCGAATGAGAGGGAATTATCAACCCATGTCATACCTCTCAACCTGTTAGTGCAAGAAATCTGGACAAAGGCCCAAAAATAGGGACAATTTTTAAATATTGCTCTTACAAACTTAGAAAGTTGATAAAATAACAGGTTTTGCATTCACATGAATTTTTGGAAGGGGATGAAATCTGTAACTCAAATGTCTATCATTTTTTAACTTCAGTCCTTAATGATTTGCCACTAATTTGCCAAAAAAACTCAATTTTATCAAAAGTAGATGAAAAATATGAGGCATAAATCTGTACATTCTGTGAAAATCAGTACAGTTGAGGTATGACCATGTTACAAAATCCCTAATATCATTTACATTTTGAAGTAGACTGTTGTCTATGTTGTATGTTGGGGGGGCACTGTCAATAAATGTCATCATATTGCACTTTTTTGCATTTTATTTGTGTCAATTTTTAGTATATCAGATATTTATTAATGTAAGTTTTTTGCTGAAAATTTAACCTTCTCAGGGGAGGGGGGAGTTGACAATGTTTCCCAGCTTATAGTCATCAGAAAGCTTTGTTAGCCAGATGCCTTGGTTTATGGTCTAAAGATTTGAAAAGTAACTACTAAACAGAAGGTCTCCCAACCCTAAACCGTGAAAAATGCCACTAGTCACCTTCATAATCTTTGAAGTATCTGCCACTCACACTGTGTGTTTTCTATCTTTTAGCCAGTTTGCTATCTACCTTATCACACAGGGATTTAGTTTTAATGCATCTTTATGCTATAGCTCCGCTCCAGTAGTACTGCATTTAAATAGTAAGTTTTCTCTGTCTTTTTTAACTAGTTTATATTATTTCTCAACTGCTACAATGCTGCAAAGTGCAATGCAAAGTAGTGTAGCTACAGTTGAGCTTCACATAAGGCATCTTAAAATAGGCCTTGTTTATGCACAGTTGATCGCTGTTAATAATATTACATGTTCCATCTCTTTTTTACTTCAAAATGCAGTGTTTAATACTGGTCTTCACATGCATTTTTAAAATGATTTATATTGCTTTATGTGCAGTTGTTCTGCATTGTTATGAAAAGTGCATTGCAAAATGTCACAGCTCCAGTTAGGCCCCACCTACCACAACACAGCTGCAGTCAGAGAAGTTTGTTTGTTTGTGTCTTTCGGCTTTTCCCGGTTAGGGGTCGCCACAGTGGAACTCCGGTCCGCTAATGACTGACAGTAGAGTTTTACGTGCTGGCTTGCCGGACGTAATGCACAACCTTCAACGAAGGAACACCCGTTCACGCATGTCGCCACACAGAAGACGCTCTAACTGAGAATCGAACAAGCAACGTCTAACTGTGAGGCAACAACGCTACCTCAGCACCACCACCACTGCAGTCAGAGAAGTACATTTTGGATATTACAAAGTAACAGTAATTACCACAGAATAGTACTATGTTAACTGTATGTGCCCTGTTGTATAAAATGTAAAGCAGAATGCCCCCATCAAAAAATACTATAGTGCCAAATGTTACTTTCTAATACTCATTTAAAAATTATTTTGCCGATAAAGTACAGTGCAGAATGGCAGAGCTCCAGCTGAGACCCAACCTTATCACAGTTACAGTCAGAGAAGTGCAATTTGAGCATGTCAGAGTAGGTCTTAGTAGCACAGGGCCACCCTTACCTTTTGGTGTAGTGCTGTAGGGGAGGACTAGGGTGAGGCTGAAAGTGCATAAGAATATGTTGCCCCAGCAACACTTATCACTTAACTACACCTCTGGCATCACTGCCTTCCATCCTCACTTACAGGAATGTTCTTAAAATGTAATTTCACCCTAATTTAGAACAGGCATGGGGGAAGACCAGGAGAAAAAACTGTAGTATGTTGTTTCTGCCTAGTTTTTCTTGTTCATCACAGTCGGCCATTATATGTATTTGACAGACGGCAACCCACCGTCAGCTATGTTTGTAGTTGGTGGCGAAAAGAACACGGCTCGGACTGAATAAAAACTTTAATAAAAGAAACTCAAAACCATTAGGAAAGTACAACTAGGTTTAGCACTTTCATCTGCAACAATGCAGACTTCTTCAGAACAATACCATTGTAACAATACACTCTTTTAAAACCTTTTTGGTGTCAAATATGCGCTTCACATATTTAAAGTGCTAGTGCCTACTATCGTATACTGTCATTCAAAAAATTAAACAACCTTCCTTCAAATTCAATGGACATCACTCAATTCATTTCCAATAACATAAATAATTAATGAATATATGTGTATATATATTATAAATATATACATAAAATGTATTTCATATAAATCTAAAATGTAATTCTAAAATCATTCAACAGACATATAATAACACCTTATACTGAAGGCTGCTTTTATATACTACCCTAGCCAGTGCCTACAAAATAAATGCATGATTTACATTTTTCATACCATAATACTATTGATACAATAACACCACTAATATAAACATAAAATTTGATGACCATAAACATATAATAAAATTATAATAAAATTGATACGGAATGAACAATATATATGACTATTGCAATACCAGAAAATGTTTTATTGATACATACTCATTTAAACCCGGTTCCCTGGATGCATCCGTCCGTATTTGCCAGACAGTCTCCCTTTTACTTAAAATAGTTTTAAAATTTCCTCCCCGGGTAGAATAATGCACTTGATCGATAATTGCAAACCTAAAACTGTGTCCATCATCATGTTTTTTTATGTGCCTATAAAGTGTGTTCTTTGTGTCTTTGGTTCTTATTTTATATAAGTGATCATATATACGCTTACACAGCTGTCTCTCTGTCTTACCTATATAAAACGCAGAACATAATACACATTTTGCCAAATAAATGATGTTTTTCGTATTACAATTATCCCTTTTGAATTTTATGTAAGTCTTGTTTATGTCATCCAATCGACATCCTTCACTTTCATTGATGACTGAGCACTGATTACATGACCCACATCTCCTAGTTACTCCATTTTTGTTGGTATTTATTGGGTCTCTAGTGCCATGCTGCAGGTATTGTTTGATATTCATACTCATCTTGTGTACAAAACTAGGTCTTAAACCCCCTGTATTTTTTACCTCATCATCTACTATTAATGAATTCCAATGTCTTATAATAATATTTTTGATTTAACATATGGTGTATACATCAAAACACATACTCTGTTAAAAGGATTAGTATCACTTGTGACATTATTCACCTTAATGTTGTTAATTTCAACATCCAGTAAGGGGGGGTACTTTTTACCCCACTCATTCCGAACATACTTAGATACATCTTCTAATAACCATCTTGGGTACCCCCTATTGGCAAACATAGATGTGATGAATTCCAACTCCTTTTCCATCACCTCAAAATTTGATGACATTCGTGCCGCCCTAATGCATTGCCCTTTAAATATATTTTTCAATATGTATTTTGGATGATTGCTAGAGTATTCTAAATATCCATTGGAGAACGTGTCTTTCCGATAAATTTCAGATTGACATCCATTGTTAGTATGCCTTAGAAATGTATCTAAGTAAGATATTCCTTCCTTACTAATGTTGTGTGTAAACTTTAAAAACTCACTAGTCTGATTGATATATTCAATGAATTCTTTAATAATCTCATCTGGTCCATTCCATAAAATAAACATATCATCCAGAAATCTAGTGTAATAGGATATATGTTTATAGTATTCACTCTTAAATATATAATTATTTTCCCACTCCAACATAACCATACTGGCAAATATGGAGGCGCAAGATTCCCCCATAGCTACACCTCTAGTTTGTTTATAGTATTCCCCTTCAAAATGTATAAAATTATTGTCTAACACAATACCTATCATATCAGTAATAAGATTGATGCGGTCCCAACTCATATTAGAATATTTCCTTAGACTACTACAAAAATCATCCAATCCTTGGTCTCTAGGTATACTCGAAAATAAGTCGACCACATCAGTAGTAATGTAGGTTAACTTTTCTTTCCACATTTCTGGAGTAAGATGGGATAAAAACATCTTTTACCAAATGTGGAATATTGTCTTAGATCGGTTTAATCCATCTGTCTATAACCACTCCGATTGGGAATGTTTTCGATTTACTACCTGATATGATGGGGCGGAAAGGAGGTTTAACTATATTCTTATGTACCTTGGGGAGATACCTACAATGGGAGCCGTAATAGGAAATTCAACTTTCATAAAATTATATATATCTTCAGTTATTCTTTGATCTGTTAAGTATTCATTTAATGCCAAGTCAATTTTCTTATAACATATATTAATCTCATTTAAGGGCGTTACATCATAATTACCTGACTCCATTAGTATTTTTTGCATTTCATTTATATAATCAATCATATTATAAAGTACTATACCCCCTCCCTTGTCTGGTTTCATAACTCTTATGTTTTTATTCCTAGATAATTCTACCAGACTCTGCCTCTCCTTCATATTTAAGTTGTCTTTTAGCAAATGTTTATTAGTTGTTTTGTTAAACCACTGGATATCAAAACTAACTAATTCCTCAAAATTAGACACTTTTTTATGGCTCGAGGGAATATAAGTGCTTTTTTTCTTACACATATCCCTATTATTGTTAACAACATTCTTGGATTTGTCACCTTTGTTATTAAATGATAACGCTAAATTTAGCCTTCTACAATATAATTTGAATTCAGTTATGGTGTCAACTACATTGAACTCAACTGTAGGTATATATTTCATACCCTTAATAAACAGAGAACCATGTTCGTCTCTAATGGTACCATCCGTATAATTATAAATCTTTAAATCATTAAATTGATACACTATTCTATCCTTCTCATCTTCACAAATTAATCCATCATTCACTTCATTATGTGTAACTGATGAGATGATTCATCAGAAAAATAACCATCATACTTTGAAAAAACTTTATCTACCATCGAGTTTGTCGATTTCTCTGGAAACAATTCTGCTTCATATGTGGTGTGTAAAAACGTCCCCCTTGAAAATTTGTACCCCTTTCCTTATGTAACTCATCTTTAACATCATAATTCTTCTTATTTTCATATATATTATGTGTATGTTTCCAAATGTAAGCTTTATTTTCCTTATATTCCATATCACGTAAAATCTTTTTGTTTTTTCTCTCATATATTTTTCCCGCTTTACTGTCCGCTAAATTAAATTGTTTGTCATACAAATCCTGCCATTGGGGAAAAAGTATATCACTCAATATGTCTTTATTCAACTTTTCCAAATCCAGAACCATTCTACTCAGTTTTACATAATTTTTCTTAATTAATAACTTCATATAATTAATATCACAAGTATTAAATAAAGTGTTGAATTCTGCCTTGGTGTCATTGTCTAAATTAACACCCATAGGTAACTTAAAAAATCTTAACCCCATGGGTACAATACCAGGGATATACATTTCATTAAATAGGCTTTGTCAATTTTAATACTTTTAATATTCAACAACTGTTTGCCCATAAGATAAATCATGTCCTTCAATGTTCCATAATTCGCACTTTTCCTTCTTTTTTGTGAAGCACTTTTACTGTAGACACCGCTTGTAGTAAAATCAAAGTCATTTGATAAAAAATTGTCTAGTTTGTTAACTTCAATGTCTTTACTATTAACGTGTACCATATTATCTCTTGGACTAGAAGAATTATATACAGTACCTTTATCAGTATAAGGTTTAAACTTAGTTGTCGCAGCATAAGTTTTAACTGGCAACAACTGTTTAGGATGAGCTCCGTTCCGCTCAAACTCTTCATCCACTTTAAAAAGCGAAAAATCAAATGTAAGCTCATTGTCAGAGTTGACACTTACATTATTAATAGTAGTGTTCCGATCAACAGGCTGTTCATTTGATGACATACCACTCTTTCGAACTACCCCCTGACCGTTGGGTATCTGGTACTGGGTCGATGCTTGTGTGGAAACCACACCACCAGTTGCAGAATTTCCCTTTTTCTCCACCGTTCCATTGTGAACGGTACCAGCATTGCTCTGCATCCGCCCCACTACATCAATTAACCGGGACACTTCAGTTCGCAAGGAATTCACTTCTGACCTCAAAGAAACCAGTTCCTCTTTGTCCAATAAAGCCTCTGTCTCTCCGCATACACTATCCATAGCTACTGACACACTTGTAGCACTATTGCAAAACAACACCAGAATTACGATGACAGGCGGCAAACCACCATCGGCTATGTTTGTAGTTGGTAGCGAAAAGAACACAGCTTGGACTGAATAAAAACTTTAATAAAAGAATTTTAAAAGAGTGTATTGTTACAATGTTATTGTTCTGAAGAAGTCTCCATTGTTGTAGATGAAAGCGCTAAGCCTAGTTGTACTTTCCTAATGGTTTTGAGTTTCTTTTATTAAAGTTTTTATTCAGTCTGAGCCGTGTTCTTTTCGCTACCAACTACAAACATAGCCGACGGTGGGTTGCCGTCTGTCATCGTAATTCTGGTGTTGTTTTGCAATAGTGCTACAATTATATGTATTTGGGTGAGGGAGACTGTGTGTGTGTGTGAAAGCAAAGACAGTCAATTATATTTGTTCAAATGGTCTTTGGTGTAACTTGGGAGAGGCGGTTGCAGTGGATGTACAGGAGCAGCCAGCTGAAATGCATGTTTTTAGCTGTACTTTTTTCACAGTTATCACAGTTCAATACTAGAGGTATGTATTAAATGGGTCTATGTTTACAGATCGAATGGCATGTTCATCAAACAGCCATTCATTGTACACAGACCAGGTGAAACATCCTTTAATCAAAAGGCCATATGACTGTAAATGCATTCATCGAACAGTCTGTCAGCCAACATAAGGGAAGCAGAATGTAGTACTTATCAGTAATGTAGGTATAAAGAAATCTGCCCTTTCCCCACTGTAGTGTGATCTTCAAATTGGTATATATAATTAGTGGAGGGTATGGGAGACACAGCCCTCCACATAAGGCGTGTCTGGTGTTCACTGGATCCTCCTCTTGTGGGGGGCTTTTCCCCCCACATCCCCCGCTAATTATATGTACCATCTCCAAGATTGCACTACAATGGGGAAAGGGCTGGTTTCCTTATAGCTGCATTACTGATAAGTAGGTACTACATTCTACTTTCTTTTATGTTGGCTAACTGTCATATTTACGATCATATGACCTTTTGACTAAAGGAATTTTGCTGGTCTGTGTACGATGATCCGACGTTCGATCAGTAAACATAAACCCATATTAAATATGGTCATTATTTTAGAGCAGTGGCACTGGGATAGGCAGGCTGTGTGTGTATGTGTGAAAGCAAATACAGTTATATAACCCTACTGAAATAGTCAGTGATGCAGCTTGTTAAGGAGGCTGCAGAGAACAGCAGGTTAAAATACATTGCTGGTGTTGTTCCCATCAAAATGATTAGATATCTGCTGTTGCTGCAACATGGAGGGTGGTACAGTATGATGACTGTGCAGTAGGCATACAAAACAGCCATCTGTCATAACTGTCACAGCGACTCCAGAAATTACAAGACTGCAGAGTTGAGTTGAAAGTCATAAAAAACTTTGAGAGAAGTGTTTCTGCAGAGAGACTTTGCCAACTGCACCTCCTGATATAGGGAACTGGTGCTTCCCCACACCACTGCTACTTTTAATATTTATTAACCCTGAGTCAACTGTACGTAGAATACAAAAAAAGAAAACTGAGATAGTACAATCTCTATCTTTATATAGAATCACAGTTTCAGTTTCATTATTCCAAGGATCGTGATTTTAGTCCTCAGTATATTGACAGATACCTAAACAAAACAGAAGTATTAGATAATAGTAATGTGCTCTCCCAATCCTTACAAAGTGTGATATGTGGTATGCCCTACATTAAGATTATACTTTAAATCATGATTGATGCACTTTTTAAGTATTTGTTTGGTATTTTTTAACCTGGACAGTCTAGCTGGCCAAAACTGCCAGTTTTCAGAGGATGCTTAGAGAAAAATGCTCCACAGAAATTACAGTTTTGCTAGCAGCAAAAGAAATTATAAATTTAGTAGAATTTGGTTATATACAGATAATGTATGTTAACATTTAGTACATTATTAATAGTTAACATCTAAAATATAGCATCAATTGTACATTAATGCTAAGTAAACAAATTTAATATAGCTACAGTCTCTAAGAAAGAGAGAAAATAAGTTGAAAAATCTGCATATAACTTCACGTGCACAAAAATGTCGAGTGTGCAAGCTTAATAGCTTGAGTGGAGGGAAAGCAAATATTTGACAGTATTAACAGAATATTGATTATCTAGAGGGAAGCAGAATGTAAGAAAATACCACTGTTATTGGTGGGTCCTTGATGCAGAGAAAGCATTTGACACTGTAGTCTGGGACTTAATGAGTAGGCCAATTGGAAGCATTTGCTTTCCCAGATACACTTATAAGGTTAATTAGGAGTGTATATGGGAGACCGGAGGCAAAAATTAAAGTGGGTGGAGTCATCTCTGATGACTTCTGCTTGAGTAGATGAACCAGGCAGGATTGTCCACTTTTCCCTTTGTTGTTTGCATTATCTTTACAACCATTGGCAAAGAAAATAAGGGACTCACAAATTCAAGGATATAATTGGTATGGCAGTCAGGAAAGGCTGGCTCTATTTGCGGATGAGTATATTTTAAACATGACTAAACCAGAAAGGGACATTACACTGTTGTGGAACATTTTAAGACAGATTCGTATCTTTTCAGGATACAAAATTAATGAAGCTAAAACAAAGGCAATAGCAGTAAATTATGTACCCACACACAAATTGGTCCTACAATATCCATATTTATGCGTACATGATAAAATGAAGTATTTATGAGTATGAATTAGAAATGACTGTGTTGTGGCAGCTAAGGATATGTGAGAAGAGACTAAACAGAAGATAATACAAAAATTGAGAAACTGGAAGCTTTGTTATATTGATATGGATACTAAGATACAAGCAGTTGAAATGCTTTTAGTCTCTTTAATCGTATACACAGGTCAGGCATATTTTTATCAACCAGAGGAGAAGCTGTGGATAGCAATTAAAAAAAGAGTTGAATGATTTTATTTGGGAAGGGAAAACAACAAGGGTCAAGTGGGATAAGCTGATTTTTCCAATAGAACAAGGCAGACTAGGATTACCCAATTTGAGGGGTATTTTAGAACAACACAGTTAGGGCTCTTATGTAGAACAAACAGAAAACTGTAATTCAAAGTGGAAAGGGATGATGATACAGGGCGGAGTTCAAGAAATAAGGAGAGCTTGAGATTTTGGATACAGACTCTTAAGGAGAACAACAAAAATCATACAGAGTATTATATTCATAAAATAGCAGGGAGTATTCTAAGAACTAAATCAGCATGATACTGGAGAAGAGATTCTGCCAATAGGGATTACTGTGGTTAGGGATACAGATATTTATTTATTTATTTAGTTATTTACATTTGTTGACCAGGAGTGTCCGACTGGAAGTAGGTCCATTTTCAGCGGAGGCCCGGGGAGAAAAGCTCCACAGTTAAAATAAACAGACAGTAGTTACATTGGATTACATAGCAATTAACAATTTAACATAGCAATTACTTACAACATATTTACAGATGAAGAACATAGTACATCATTAGACAACTAGAATCTTTATCTGTGAAGTACATAACAGACATTAACAAATGTTACAATAAGAAGTTCCTGCTGTATAATAAGTACTAGGCTTATGAGTATCTGAGCTTTCTATAGTCAAGGTAGTTAGTGGAGTGGAAAGAAAGGTAGTGGTTGGATGGGGTGGGTGATATTAGAGTGGGAGTTGCAAGGGCATAGCCAGCATGTTTTTAGGTGCACTTTTAATAAAGTTTTGAAGTGGGTGCATGATGGTACGTAGGTAATTGTGGGTGGGAGGGGAGTTCCATAATTTGGCTGTGGTGCAAGAGAATAGTGCTTCACCAGCAGAGTTATTGGCTTTAGTGATCTGCGAGTGAATTTTTGTTGCTGGATCTTAGTGGTCTGGTGGTGCGATAGGGTTGGAGTAGATTCTGGAGGGATGGGACATTTAGTGGATGGTTTACTAGTTTGTGGGCAAGTGAGAGCTGATACTATTGAAGGAGGTGAGGGAGTTCAAGCCAGCCCAGTTCAGCAAGTGAGAGACAGTGTTGACTGCGGTAGGATGCCCCTGTGGCGAATTTGGCGATTTTGTTGTAGCAGGTCTCTATCTTGTTTAGATTGCATTGCCTTAGGTTGGTATATATTGGAGAGGCATAAAGTAGGGTGGAGATAAGGTGGGAATTTGCTATTGAAATCTTTGCTGCTTTGATGAGAAGTTGCTTATTTCTATATAACGCTCCTAGTTTTTGTAGACTTTTTTTATGGTCATGGATATGTGAATGTCAAATTTTAGTTTATTGTCTATTTCCACTCCTAGCAATTTGGTGTATTCAGTTGGGTATATAGTGGTGTTGTCTTTTGCTGTGATGTTAAAGTGAGAGTTATTTTGAGTATGTTTGGTGGATTGGAAGATGAGTAGTTTAGTTTTGTTTGGGTTGAGTATTAATTGAGCATCGGATAATCAAGTTTCAACAGAGGAAAAGGCTTCCTGTGTGACTTTTTGCAGTTTGGGTAGGGACTGGGCTGAGCAGATGATGGTTGAGTCATCTGCGTATTGTATGTGTGTGCCATGTTTGGTGGCAGAGGCTAGATTATTGGTGTAAACAGAGAAGAGTAGGGGTCCAAGGAACCCCTATGGAGACAGGTAGTTGGGGAAATATGTCATTCTGCCATACAATGGATTGTTGGCGGTCAGACAGGTAACTCTGAAACATAATAGGCAAGAGCGGGCTGGAATTTATTGGAGAAAACTGGCAAAGAAACCAAAGTATTGGGAACAAATTACTAGAAAGGGAAAGGTAATAGAATGGGAAGTGGCCAAGAATGTATTTGGATTGCAGGTTAGAGATTGCCTTCATTGTCAAGAATTGATATCAGAGTATAAGCAAAGAGGAAACAATAGGGAGATCCCAAATGAAAAACCAGCACTGGCAGAGTTTTTAATAGAATCTAGAACAGAAGTTGCCATTAAAAAAAGGAATAATTAGTAGACCATATAAAATATTGCATGACAATTATAAGAATCAATCAGAGAAGCTTAGAAATAATTGGGAAGAGAGATTGGATAAGCAATTCACTAAGAGACAATGGTGGATGTATGTACATCTCCCAAATATACAACTAAGTCTGGAAGATTTAGGATCTTTGGCTGGAAGTGTTTGCAGTTTGCAAACCAGTGGAAAATGTAGGGGTTATATTAACCTTGTCTAATTTTTCAGTAATAATTGCATGGAGGATAGTGTCAAACGTCTTGGCTAAGTCAAAATAGGCAATGTGCACAGAGTGACCACTGCCTATAGCACTTGTAACCTTTTCAAAGAAGCTTATTAAGTTCAGGAGATAAGACTCGCCTTTTACAAAACCAAACTGATTGGGATCTAGATCAGTTAAATTGTCTCTGTTTACATAAAAGAGTTCTGCTATGATATATTCCATGGCATTGCATTTATGGCTGGTAAGGCTGATGAGTCTGTAACTACCCGGGTCAGTAGAGAGGCTAACCTTGTTTAGGGGAGTCACAGTGGCTGTTCCCCAGGCATCAGAAGCAAACTCTGTAGATAGGCTGTGTTTGAAAAGTTTGAGTAGAGGCTCAGATAATGGGTGTCTATATTATAACATTGAAGCTTCAGGTATTCAAATACCTAAAGCTCAACATGAAAATAGCGAAATCTCAAAACCGCGAATGTCTACTTCCCTACAGGGAAAGAAATCACTTGGCCACAAAACAAAAAAGATTTCAAACCCAAATGAAGTGGGGGACTTTGCCCCCAGATCCCTGATGTGAGGGCCTGTGCCCCCACACCCCCCCTAACTAAATATACCAACTCTAAGATCGCTCTACATTGGAGAAAAGCGCACATTCTCCATAACAGCCAAGCAAATTTTTTCCCTGTTAAAAAATTTGCAGAAGTTACTATTTGTGATTTTCAGCTTTCGCTGTTTAGGTGTTCAAATACCTGAAGTTTTGATGTTATAACATAGACCCCAGATAATGCATGCTGATGAGGGTGCAGCCTGGTATGTTGTCTGGTCCCTTGGAAATATTATTTTAGCCTTTGACAGATTACAGGAGAAATTAAATTATTAGGAATAGTGGGAGCAACAATGTGGGTAGGAGAGGAAAGTTAGCACTAAATAAGTCTGCTAGTACATTAGCTATATCTTTGGGTTCAGAAGTAGTGATTTTATTATAATTGAGCTTAGTGCAGTGCTGGACAGTATTCCTTAATTTTGCAAAATAACTGAAGAAAGATTTGTAGTTTTCTTTAGAATCTGTAGCAGTCTTGAGTTCATACTCTGCTTTACATGTTTTTAGTGTTTTTCAGTTCCTTGCTGGCATGTTTCAGTGGATCTGTATTAAATCCGCGAACGCTTAAAAAAGCGAATGTTGATTTATCGACCCCATGAAAGCAAAAGCTTACAATCCCAGACACTTAGAACAGTGATTTTTTTCCAAGGGGAAAAAAATCGCTGTTCCACAAAAGAAAAAAAAACTTTAAAACATTACATAAACTGAGGTGCTTCCCCTGCTATTCCCCTGATATGGGGGGCTATGCCCCTACACCCCCCTACTTAAATATACCAACTCCGAGATTACACTACAGTCATGAAAACGGCAAAGTAACAGAGGCGGCCAAGAGATTTCTTTCCCAGGGAAAGAAATCCCTTATATGCCTTTTCGCTATTTTGCCGTTTCATGCTTTCAAGTGTGATCAAGATGCATTCGAAAGAATGCATCTTCGATCATATAATAGGAACCCATTTCAATATGGGATTGAGGAAGGGAGATGAGAATTCCTTGCAGTTTTTCATCATTTTCCTTTTTATGTTGTGCAGTTAATGTGGGAGTTTTACCAGAGAGATTTATAACTGAATTTCAGTTATATTTAAGGCTGATGGGTACTGACTGTTTATGCAGCTGTTTAGATGCTGGTAAGTCAGTGGTGACTTCACCAGTCCTCTCATTTTGGGTCCATTTGCAAGGGATTGTTGGGTATTTTCCATAAACCTTCAGCAAACTGAAGTAAGTTTGCCTTGGAGAAATCCGTAAAGATGGTTACATTTGCTGGTGGGGTGGTACCACTAGTTCTTACAGGGAAAATGACTGATTTTGTGGTCAGATTTAACCAAAGATGAGGAGATGCAGGGGCTAGTTTGGTAAGGATGAGGTCAAGGATATTAGAGCCTATAATGGGTAGTGCATGTTTATTAATGAAGTCTATGAAACATCGAGTGTATCTATTTTGAGGTGTAAATATGCCAGTCAGTGCTTGAGTAATTGAAGTCCCCTAGTAAGAAAGTATGTGGTATGATAATTAATGTTTCATTGATATTGAGGTGGTTTGTGTTATCGGTGAGTAATGCTAATGGGGATCACTAGCTAACAATTAAGTAAAAGTTGGATTTTTTAAGGGTGATTCAGATCTCCATGATCTCCATGTTAAGGTTGTGGATATATTGATGTTAAGTAAGTGTTTCTAACAAATGTAGGTACTTCCCCCACAGTTTTCCATGGATGTGAAGGCATGATAGGAGCTAAACCTTGGCATAGAGGATGTGTTGTCATTGCACTGTGAAACAATATCTCTGTAACTATATAAATATGCATGTTTGAGTTGCAGGAAGACCTTAAGTTCTGGCATCTTTCTGTTCAAATTCTTCACATTGAGTAGTAACACCTTAAGGTTATCTAAATTTGTTGCAGTGAAGTGGAAAAACGTCTGTTTGTGATATTGTCTTATTTTGCAAGATAAGATTATTCTCCTCCATCTTTTCTTAAAAACAGCAGCACACTTATTGTCAAACCCCTAGCACATATCTACAGCCTGTCTCTGGGAACTTGTATAGGTCCTCCTCTAATCATGCATTTATCCCTTTTCAAAATGTTGTCACGAAAATTAGATCATATCTTCTAGGCAGCAACTAGCCACCGCCTGTTAGCAAAATAGTGGAAGAAATTTTAAAATTGAGGGTTGGATTACATTAACAAGTGCCATTTATTTTTACTAGTGCAATATAGCTTTAAGAACAGTTGTATTGGTCTTCATAGCCTTATACATGATAATAAACTCTATACTTAATTTAAGATGATTTACTTTCATATAGGAGCCATATTATTGATATGAGGAGGGCTTTACATTTTGTCAGTTATCAGATCCTCTTAGGAAAACTTTAACTTGACTGTCATAAAGGACGCATTACATTATTTTAGAACTGCTTAAGCATTAAAAATACTGAAAGCACAAGTACATAAAAAGCATGTTTATTTTGAAGAAACAAATAAAAATAAAGCCCACTTAGCTTTTCTCAATCAGTTCACAAGCTATAGATGTTATTTATGGGTCTATGTTCAGTTATTGAAAACACATATCCTAAAATGGCTAAATATTGTACCTAAAACATCTAAATGGAAAATTACCAAACATGTATAACTTTGAAAATACATTCATTGAATGGCCATAGTTGGCTAATAATATGGACACAACCAACCAAGGTGGGGGGCCCCCCACACTCCCCCCAACTAAATATACCAACCCCGAGATCGCACTACAGTGGGGAGTAGGGCAAATTTAAAAGTTTTCCTTCACTTACCTTATACATCGCCTTACTTTCCTAGTTGTTGGCCAACTGTGGCCAGTCAATGAATTTATTTTCAAAGTTATATATGTGTTCAGTAATTTTCTGTTTAGATGTTTTACGTATGATATTTAGCCGTTCGAACATCTGTTTTTTCGATACCTGAACATGGACCCACTATTTTACAGTACCCTTAGAAGTAAGGCTTACAGTTGAGAAGAGCATCTCCACCTGCCAGACTCCATCTCATACATCTCTTTCAACAACAGGCTATGGATCAAAAGTCACAGCTTTAAGCTTTCCATTCAACTCCACAGACAAAACCTTCACATGAACTTGCCTTAGGCTAAATCCACAATAGGCGCCAAATAGGCTTTTGAACATCAGTAACCATAAATTCTTTGGCAGAGCCCCTGCTTTACCCCACAATTAATCTCCGACTTGAAAAATGAACATCCTGTCTTTAGCCTTCCTGTCTCCATTTTTTATTTAATGTTAATTGGCAATTATTATTCTTGCTATTACAGTTAGTTTGATAACTAGATTTCTATGAGAATTTTAAAGAAAAATGCACACTTAAAGCTGTGTATTCCATTCGCCACAATCAAGATGTTATAACTTCCCCTCCCAGCACTAAACATCAACTTTATGTAGAGCATCTCTGGTCTCTCCTGTATTAATTCCATTCTGAAAATTAACCATGGAACCATCTGCTGCTTTCCATGACTTTCGTATATTAATGCAGTGGATTTGCTCTTTCTCTTTTCCAGCTGTGTAGTCTTATAGTGCCTGCATTTATCCTTTCAGTCACCTCAAATGACCCTTACCTCTTAGTCAGAAATGTGTTCTATTGAGGGTACTTGTACTATTACATGATCCCCTGGTTAAATTGTCTATGTTGGGCATTGTTATTAAAGACTCATTGCAACTTCTGGGTTTCTGCATATGCTGCTTTACTATGGATATAACCAGCTTATGTATATCCTTTAAAGTAGCATAATAATCTGTCATATTTTTAAATGTCTTCTCTTCTTATTAAGTTTCCTCAGCAATATCAAATGAGGTAAACAAACTTAAAGCTTGTGGCACCCCTGTTATCACAGATGGGAAGTAGGAAGACTAGTTCCAGTTCTTACTATATGAATCAGCTAGTTTTCCTAACATGGATTTCTATGTTCTGTTGAATCTGTGCATTAAATCATCAGTCTGTAGATGTTGTACTGACAGTGACACAACTGATGAAGTACCCTTTACATGAAGGACATGCCTTCATTAATTAAGTGTATCTTTCAGTTACCCACTCTAAAGAATAGCAGTACCATTTCTCTGGCAGTGGCCTGTAGCATTAGCCTTGCATAATGATACAGCTTCTGGAAACTTTGCAGCATAGTCCATTATTGCAGGTATGTAATAATGACCATTACTAGAGTTTACTATTAGTCCCATAATGTTCATAACGTTGAGCTCAAATGGAACTTCTGTAATAGGCCTTATAATTAGCACTCTTAAGTTAATCATGGGGTGCTATTTTCTTACAGTCTGGACAAGAAACATGGACATTTTTTTTTATTTCTCTTCATTATACCTGGCCAATAAAATCTATATACAACATTCTCGCTTTGTTTTGGCCATCTCCAGCTGGTCTAACAAATGACTATAAGCTAACTTCATAACTAGTGCCTCGTAAACATTTGGTACTAACAGTTGGTGTAGAATTATTTTCTGTGTCTTTATATATGAGATCATCTTTTAATGTTAATTAGGGTAAGAAATAAGAGGGACAACTTCTTCAGTAGCCTCTCAAATAACACAAATATATTATCTTATGCCATATGTATAATAGCATCTTTGCATTGTGCTTTTTTAAATTTATGCAGCTACTAATTCGTGGTCATCTTCTTCCATAGCTTGTCTTGAGGTGGAAGGCATAAATTCTTGTCTCAAAATACTGGCCCTTGCAGGTTCTTCTCTGTCTTGCTTTAACTTTTCCAGTGTCTGAACAAGCCTCTTGAGAGCTGTGTTTTTCCTTAGCTTTTAGATTCCCTTCAACAGAATGGTTTTAGAATGCTCCATTTTCTTGCCTAGTTCAGTTTTAGTATTCACTACCATTTCTTTGTTATGAAGATCCTCACTTAAGTGCCATTCTTCTTCCTATTCTATCCTTTCTGTTCTAATGTATTTTGTAAGCTCTGTGTAGATGTCTGTTTTGTACTGATTTTTACTTCATAGTTTTCTTTCAGTTCACCTTCAGTTTTTATGCTGGTATCAGGATTGTGTATGATCATTGGGGAAGGTTTCTTGTAACATAAAAGATTTGTTTTACCATCTGACCACAACCAGATTCTAGTCCCTTTTGTAGCTTCTGTGCTAATTCCCCTTCTCCTGATTTTCATTCAGGATCTCTGAGTGCCACTGTAATCCTCCCACCCAACCCCAGGTCTTTCTTATTAGTTGTATTGGACTGCTAGACTATGTCTACAGATGCCGCCACCTCATGCATCTTCCAAAGTCCTTTAAATGGTGAAAATCATGAGCCATGCCTGGAGTCACAGCCATAGGATGCAAATGTTTTCCTAGAATTCTTTGAATTTCTACATATGTGAGGGGGGTATCATTTTCTTTATCACCATGAACACATATGACCTTCACATTTTTTTTTTAATTAATATCATGTTTACACACAAGAACATTTGGCAAGAGTAGCTTCCAGAATCCAGTAAAACTTGAACTTTCCCATCTAAAGTATAATACACTTTTTACCTTGGCTGTAATACATGAACATAATGTTGCCTC
Organism: Protopterus annectens; assembly: GCF_019279795.1. NCBI lineage: Eukaryota > Metazoa > Chordata > Ceratodontiformes > Protopteridae > Protopterus > Protopterus annectens. The sequence goes on from NC_056751.1 coordinate 297,368,414, forward strand.
TGTAGCTCTAGGTTCAGGTATATTATATTCTGTCAGAACAGTTTTATTTGCATTCTCTTCAGTATTATTGGAACGGAATGTGACTGTATAACCCTTCTCCCCCCAAATGTGAAACAACTTGGTTATTTTCCAGCTTTTATTTTGCAAGTTTCTTACTGCATTTAAATTCAGAAGCAGAAAATTGTTTTTAAATAATATGTCATTAACCATTAAGAAATGTATTAGTTATTAACTTGTCATAGTTATTGGAATCACTTTATAATACCAACTTTCTCATACAACCAGCATAGTGCTTTTTTAAATCTGTTCACTGCTACAATTTGTAACATTTTTATTTTACTGTTACTGTCTGGTTCTAATCAAAGTTTAATTTAAATCTTAATTCAAGCACCTAGGCTGTTACTGGCTTATCAGCATTACAATTCCAGTCATGGAATGTTACGGCTTGCGCTTCAAAAATTGACCTAGCCCTGTGTAAAAGTTTTTTTTATTGTTCTTAGTCAGTATAATCAACCCCTTCCACGTCCTTGTAGGTTTTTAATGCTTCCTCTGCCAGTTGGGAAGAGAGGACTTTGTGCCATTCAAGTATGTTGGCCATTCTGATTTGCCCCAGTTCTTTTGAATGACCTGTCTTTCAAAACCCAGCAAATATGACTGTGTTGTCGTCCATGGCAGAGTCCTTGGGGCAGCAACTTTGCTTGTTAATCCTACAGCTGCTGCTGTAACTGCACCAGGTTTGGTTAGTCTCTACTTAAGAGTCTGTTGGTGCTTTTAGTAGTTCTTCTGTGGTTATGGGGAGAAACACAGCTGGAAAGCCAAACTATTGTAGAGCAGTGAGCTCATGACAGGTAACAGCAGCTAAAAGTCTCTGGTTTACATATTCCTCATGAGTTTAGCTCAGATGATTTTCCTGTTTGGCAGCAGAGGCATAGCAAGTTTGTTTGACAACTCCCTGGCCAAACTGCTTGTTACTGCATCCCCCCTCCCCCCACTGTAAGTCTTAAAACATTGGAGATACAGGTATATAAAAAACACAGGTTTGTCTTGAAGAAACAAATGAAAATATAACCAACTTGGCTTTTCTTAGTCGATTCAAAAAGTATTTACATTGTTTACAGCATCTTAGAATTGAGGCGGCCAATCCAGAAAGGTAGCAGTACCATGTAGGTCAAGTTCCACATAACCATTCTACTAAAAGGCTGCAGATTAAAACTTGGCGATGTTGGCCTTACCAGGCATTCCTTTCATCTCCAGAGCCAAAATCTTCTCTTGACCTTACCTCGGCGTGCATCCAACATTGGCCCTAACTTGGCTATCAGACCTCAGGAAGTGTGAATCTTTGGGCAGAGCCCTCTTCTGCTCTTTGGCGAGCCTCTGATTTGAGGAATGAACTTCCTGTCTTTAGACTTGCAAGCTCCATCCTTTTATACAAGAAGCTTAATTGACAATTATTACTTACAGAATGTTTCCTACCTAGATTGCTTTGAGAACTTCACAGACGCAAGGCACAGTTAAAGCCATTATATCCCATTCTCCACATACAAGATGCAACACTGTTATAACAACACAAACACTTTAGATGGGCCTCGCTTTTGAATAAGAAAACGTAGTTTTAATATCTCACAAGGAGCAAAACTTATACCTGTTCTGTTTCCTCTTTTTACTATTGATCTGTCACAAGAACTGCTATATATTCAACTCAGTGTATGCTAATGACATCTGCACTTAAGGCAGGTAGAAGCAATTTTTCATTGTAAAATGCACTGTACAGAGATTTTTCACTACTTTGCAAATAACTCAAAAGTAACATACTTACACACATTAGTATGAAAATGGCAACTGTGTTCTTTGGTACAGCACAGTGATTGTCAGACAATCCCAAGCTAACAGCATAAACCACCTCAAAAGAGCTTTGTAGTTGTCTAGGTCTGTACTTGGATCTTGTTGTCTCTCTTAAGAACCATACTGAACTTCACCTATGTAAAGTGGTCAAACAGTGGAAATTCTCTAAGATTGGTAGTTTCCCAGCATTTGATAGTTGGAATGCTATTGGATTGAATGTTTATCTGAAAACCTGAGTATCCTCTTCCTCTTATCTTAAATCTGCTATCACCAGAGGTGTAGATAAGAGTACACCATCTGCATCACAATGTGCACTCTTTAAAAATTGTTTACAACTGCAGTGATGACACTTGAAACCTTGCATGTGAGAAAAGTCTCTTAAATTGGACAAGTGACACACCTTTTTGCCTTAATTGCTCAAATTAATTTTTTTTTTTTTTGCATTTAAGCTACTTCAGTAACACAGTTAAGCTACATTGGAATAGTAATGGTGTGAAGTTAGTATATATAAATTTTTGGTGTGCAGTGGTGTGAAATCAGAATATACGAGTTAAATGTGCGTGGGGATCAAGCCCCCCCCCCCATGTTGTTTTATTTGTATGGTGTTTGAAATAACAGTGTTACGAAGTTATTATATGTAAGTTTGGGATCTATGGAGATGAAGCCTTCCCCCATGTAAATGCTAATTTTGTTTTTGTTTTATTTTACTTGTATGTTATTTGGTGTGTTTTTGTTATTCTTCCTCTTCCTGTTATTGGCAAAAGAAATTGGCAACATGTAACAGTTTCCTGAGTTTGCAGCTACAGTGATGTTATCTGTGGGCTGTCAGAGATATAGTTACTGTAGTCAGTAGCTATCTGAGAAATATTTACCATTTCTGGCAGTTCAGTTAGTGGTATCCAAATCATCAGTAATGTGCAGAAGATGGCTTTTAACTGTTTGGACATAATTATTTATCATTTCCTTGTTATGGGTGCCCAAGTTGGTGACAGCATCTCCTGCTCCTCAGTTGAAGGAGTTTGAATGCATGGATATGGGAGTAGTGGCATTAGGTATATATATCCACCAGGGGAGGGGTTAGAGCTCTAAATACAAAAATGCTCTCATTACCAAGGTTAAACATTGCTGATGCCTGCCTGGGTGATGCCTCCCCCATACAGACTTCTACCCTGGCAAATCTGAGAATTACCCTTTGTAACAATGTAAGGTATTGCCATCTGTGCCAAGGAGAATAGAGCAGTGCATGTGTAACATATGCCATCATAGTTTGCTGGAGTTTTGTAGATAGTTTTGTGCCACTTGACTATCACACTGACTTGTACAGATACTTATGTTAAAGATGTATCAGCAGTGTTGTTATAACTGATGAAATGTTTGTTTAAACAAAGAATTCTGGAAGGGAAGAGTAGAAGTTTTTGAAATTGTTGCATAATTTTCAAATACTGCAACAGATATTAGAAAAGCTCTGAGTGTGTACTGTACTGTACTAGAGTCAGGTCATGAAATACAATGTCATTCTATAACCAGCACTGAGAGGATGGAACTTGCACAGCAGCTTGCTTTGTTTTGGTTTTCTTTGGAACCTGATGTAAAAATCTATGACAGTCAGTTGAGTTAGTTGACTTCAGTTCAGTCTGTTAGACGCTCATCATCTTGCCTTGTGGAAGTAAGCATCTCAGCATCTAACCTTGCGTTGATGTATTAATTTAGTTAGCTAGGGAGCAGTTATTCTTTAGATAGTCAGGAAATGCAGTGAGATTAGTTTAAGTATTTTTTCTGCACTTGTGTAAATCTGTCCAACTGTTATTTTTATTCTGTGATTGAAACTTTGATGTTTTTTGTATTAGATATTTAGTGTTCTCATGTTTTCTTTTTTATTAAATATTTTTATACCTTTCATTGCAGTACTTGTCCTTATTTGTATTGATGCCTTGACCACTCTGAAAAGCCTGGCTACTTTGGTTACACTCTACCATTTATGTTGTTGATTATACTCAGTATAATTGGATACCCTTGTAAGAGCCTGGCAGTGGTTGATTGGTGGCAGCATGGTTACCTTATAGTCTGGGCAGAAGGGGTACAACTAGTAAATCTGTACCAGCCTTTCCTAGGAGAGTGTGTGTGTGTGTGTGTGTGTGGGTGGGTGTGTGGGTGTGGGTGTGTGTGGGTGTGTGTGTGTGTGTGTGTGTGTGTGTGTGTGTGTGTGTGTGTGTGTGTGTGTGTGTGTGTGTGTGTGTGTGTGTGTGTGTGAATCAAATGCCCATTTGTGTGTGTGTCAGCTACTTGGAACTGGGACACAGTGCTCCAAAGTGAGTCTTGTTTGGGATCTGGAGAGACAGATAGTCCAGCTCCCAGGTCTGGAGTAGGTTCCCGCTGTGCTCTTGGGGGAAATTATGCTTGATGTAGAGCTGCATTTAAAATACTGTGTAAGTTAATTCCCGTTTTTAGTGACGTTCTCTCACCAGTGTCCGTGAGGATTGAGGCTCCTTGATTGCTGGCCCCAGGTAAAGAGAGGCCATCAGACCCTCACTGCTGGGGAAGCTCAATTGTCAGCAAACAGTGGGGAGAAACAGATGATGAAAAAAGAGTATCAGCTGAAAATGTACATTTTTTTCTGTATTAATGAAAAGTGCTAGGGATTTTATATATTTTGAAACATATCCAACATTTTGAAAATCATAATGCTGTTAAAAGATCACTAAATGTAATGTCTAATTTACATTAAGGATTTTATGAGAGATGCACTTTTGTGTACATATCAATGTTAACTATCTACCACAGAATAAAAGGTGAAATTCTTTTCTTTTTGACAGAGTGGGACTTATCATATGTGGATAAATATTTGATGTCTAACCTCAATCACTCTGTCATGTGTCAAGTGGTCTGATTTCAGATGCATTCATTCAATTGAAAGAAAACATGTATCATTGAGCGTTTGGACTATTTTATTGATTCTCATTTCAGGGAAAGTCTGTGTATGTATGTGTGAGGTGGGTGTAAGACTACATGAATGAGTTCTTGATCAGTGAAGGCTTGTGTTCATGAGCATAAGATTGGCTGATGGAAGTGCTTATGTGTGAATGTGAGATCTTTCTTTGGCAAAAAGTGTATGTCTGTGTCTTTGTATATACAATATGCTACAGTTCCCAGTTCATCCTGTCCTGTGTAGAAACCAGCTGTAAAGCCACATTTTCATTCAACACTCCAGCTTTTTGTAACTCTCAACCCAACTCCACAAGATTTTTGTCAAGAGGTAAATTCTGTTTGTAATGGGGGAGCAACCTACACTTTTCTGAAACTTTACAGATAGTGTGAATTGTTACATTTCAAGGTAATCATTTTTTGGTTAACATTTTATATATTGAAGCAGAGTTAAATAGACTGTACAAAACAAAACTCTAAGGCAAAGAGATCTGACTAATATATACAGCCTAATAACCATAGTTAAGGGGAAAGCTGTGAATAGCAGTACATGCTGAAGAACAAACCCAAAGAGCTTAAATGTATGTCTGAAGTATGTAAAAGTTGTTGTATTTAAATTTAATGTGGGTATTTTCAAGCTAAATGTAACCTCCCTCATGCGTACTTCATTCTGCAGTGTCATTCACTGCAACTTCAATATCTAGATCTATACACACATATATGTACGTGTGTGTATATATATACATATATATATATATATATATATATATATATGTATGCATAGCTTAACTCTGAAAGTTTCTTAATTAAGTGGAAGAAGCTGATCTCCTTCCATTTCACTGTTGCAGTATTCATTACGACAGGAATCCATTGCCAAGGGTGGCCCGACGTCTGGTCACTATATCAAAGCATTTAGGTTGCTTTAAGGTACTCTGTATGTCACACGTATCCTCCTCATGTAGCTTAGGGCATAAAGGTGATGTCCAGATATACCCACCTCAGAACTTCTTTGCTGCCAGTCCGAACATCATCTTCTGATCAGAAAGGCATATCCTTGGAGGTTTTGCAGATGTCTGCATTGGGTGTTCAGGAAGAACCTCTGCTGATTTCCGAGGGACCTAGGGTTGTTCTTCAAATTTTGTTCAGAGAAGTCCCTACTACAATTATTGAATGCCATCTAGGGTCAGAGCTGTCTACATTTTATAAGGCAGACATCCTCTTAAAGAAATAGCAGAAAACTAAACCTATTTCTCCAGATCATAATGAATCACAGACTGAATGGCAAAATTTCACTCAGGTTGTTAAAAGCTTTGAGGTCTTTAAAACCTCCTCAGGGAGTTTCTGTTCCAACTCCTACTTGGTCTGCTTCTCCCCTTAAAAGACCCAGGGAAACAGGATTCCTCTGAGGAGGAGGAGGTGGGCTTAGATGAGAAATCCCCTTCTTACTCCTCTCAGATTCCTTCTACTTTATAGTATGGGTCTGAGGAACAGGAATCTACTAGTCCTGATACTCCTTTTGAGCAATTTTCTTTTGGGGGCACAATATCTGGAATGATGGAGTTTTTTAAATGGGATTGTGCTTCGGTTTCTGAAGTACAAAAAAGATATTATGAGCTCCTGCAGATGGATTCTGCCAGACCTTCTGTTGTCCCTCCTGTTTTGACTGCCTTGTTGGATGCCTTTTCTAATGCTTGTAAGACTCCTGACTCTGTCTCCTGCCCTCAAGAAAACTGATAGGTTTTACAGGGTGCCTGAAGACTGTAAATAGGTTTTACAGGGTGCCTGAAGACTGTAAATGTCTTTATAAGTGCCCTTCTGCTGCCCTCTTGGTGTGGTATGTGTGGCTTCTGACAACCCATTTCATTTGCTACGTTTTCCTGAGTTACTCCCTTCTAATAAAGATAGGAGAACCATGGAAAGGTTAAGGAAAAAGGTTTATACCTCTGTTACTTTAGCTTTTAGGGCTGTCAGTTATCAGACGCACATGTCCAGGTACATGTTGGCTCTTCTTTCCCAGGCCTGTCAAGTAATTTCTGATCTTCCAGACTCTGAAGGGAAGAGGTCTGGTCTTTCCCTTTTAGGGACTTCCTCCCAGGTGACTCGTCATTCAATCAAGTGTAGTTAAGATGCAGCAGATGCTTCCTCTAGGACTGCTGCTTTTGGGTCTTTGATGTGGAGATATTCTTGGCTTCGGCTTCAAACTTTGCCTGATGATATTAAGGCAAATTGATGGATGCTTCTCTAGATAAAAAACACTTGTTTGGCGAAGTTGCTTCTGCTTTAATTCCCTTCAAGATAAGGGCAAGGCTTTACAGGAACGTCAACATGTTTTTGTTTCTCATGTACCTAAGTTTCAGAGAAGTTGCCTCAATAAACCAGCCTTCATTGATAGGCAATCTTGCCCTCCCCCAAGGCAGGAAAGGTGGTAAGCGGGCAACTCTTGCTAAAGCTACTCAGACGTCTGTGCACCAGAAGTCTCCTTTTCCTGGTAAACCAAGTGCTGACTAATCCTGTTCTTCCCAGCCACATTCCTCTTTCTGTTCACCAGCTGGTTAAAGATTGCTCAGGACTCTTGGGTTCTGTCCATTATCCACCAAGGGTATTTCATGGTCTGGAAATCTCTTCCCCCTTTTATGGTAATTCCTCACCCCCTCATGAACAGCTGTCCTGCTTTCCAGTGGTGCTTTGGGATCTCTTGACTCGGTATTATTCAAGAAGTTCCAGTTTCCCAAAGGGGGAGGGGGTTTTACTCCAGAATGGTCCTTGTACCCAGGAAAGAGGGTACTAGCAGACCAATTTTAGACCTCTGCCATCCAGATGCATTTCTGAAGTTTCCCTCTGTTCAAATGTTGCCCCTTCAGACTTTGTTCCCTCTTTTGTTTTCTCTGGCTTATATGGTATTTCTGGATCTCAAGGATGCTTATCTCCATATCTCAGTTCATCCCCTTTACTTCAAGTTTTTACGTTTCTCTCCTTGCTGGCATTTTTAGTTCTCTTCTTTGCACTTTGGCCTTTCTACTGCCCCAGGGGTATTCAGCAAATGCCTCGCTCCTGTGATTGCTTTTTTTAGGCTACAGATTATCCAAGTCTTTCCCTACTTGGATGACCTCTGTCCAGTCTGGAGATCTTATTGCAATATCTCCATTTTTGTCATTTCCCTTCTGCAAAGCCTGGGTTCACTATAAATTTCAAAAAGTCCTTTCTGACACCTTCTCAGGATCATGGCTTTCTGGGGTGCAGGTTCCAGGCTGTGCCTTTGCTGGCATCCCTGCCTCCTCCCAAAGCGCTAACTGTCATTTCCATTTGTCAGTACTTTATTCCTCTGGCTTCACTGACAGCCAGGGAATTTCTGAGAGCTCTGGGTTCATGGCCACCACTATTCATATGCTCCCGCTGGCCAAATTCCACATGCAAAAGTTTCATTGGTTTCTGAATCAGTTTGGCTTCAATATGCTCTTCCCCTCGAATTTGTAGTTCCTCCTCTGCCTTGTCTCAAGAAGGAACTTCAGTAGTGGATTCAGCAGTTGACTCTCAATCCAGGGCTTCCATTTCATCCACCTCTTCTCTTTCAGGAGCTGTTAACAGGCTCTTCAGATTTGGGATGGGGAACAGCATTTGGATCCCTGCAGGTGCATTGGGTATGGGCAACTCATCAACAGGAAAACCACATAAATGCCAGAGAACTGAGAGATCTTCTTCTGGCTCTTAAGGTTTTTCATCCTCTCTTGTCCCCAGGACCTCTCAAGGTGTTTACAAGACAGTATCACAGTGATGTGGTATGTAAACAAACTGGGGATCAAGGTCCTATCTTCTTTTCTGGTTGGCACTCCTAGTGTGAGAACTTGCTATTCAGTATCAACTGACTGTTCAGGCAGTTTACATTCCATCAGGTCAAAGCACTGTGGCAGATTCTCTGAGCAGGTCCATAACTCAATCCCACTAGTGGATACGTCACAGGGATATATGTCTGGACTTTGTCCACCAGTGCGGTACTCCTCAAATAGATCTTTTTTCCTCCACTCTGAACAGACAACTTCCTCTATTTTTTGCCAGAGTCCTAGGTTCTCTGGTTTGGAAGGTAGATGCCCTGTCTTTTTCTTGGAAGGGGATTTCTTTATGCCTTCCCTCCCCCTCCTCTCATTCCAAAAGTCCTGTTCAAAATTCAACAGGATGGTCCAAAATCTCGCTGGTGACACACTTTTGGCCAGGACAACATTGGTTCCCTCTTCTGTATTTAGCTAGGGGCAAGAATCACAAGTTACCTCACAGGGTGGACCTACTCACACAAGACAAAGGGATCTCTCATCCATTCCCCACCTGTCCATTCTTCATCTGACACTGTGGGTGATAGGATTTTGATTCAACATAGACACTCTCTTTTTGAGGACATGCTTAGGGTCCTGTAGGAGGCCAGGAAACCCAATATTAGGAGATCCTACTTATCCAAATGGAAGACGTTTTCAGTTTGATATCTTTTTTGTAACCTGTATCCACTTTTTCTTGATTTTCATTTGGTTCTTTCTTATCTGTGTGAACTGCTCAATGCTGGGTTGGCTTATTATTCTGTTAAGGCCCACTTAATAGCTATCTGTGCTTGTCTGGCTTTATCACCTCCTTTAGCTCCTAGATTTGTGGCTAAACAATTACTTAGTCATACTACATATTAGGTCTCGCAGGACGTCTGTTCCTCCCCCCTGGGATTCTTAATTCTTTTTTGGAAAAATTGACCCAGGCTCATTTTGAGCCTGCAGCTTCAGCTTCCTTGCAACATTCTTCTTGGAATACTACTTTTGCTAGCCCTTACTTCATGCAAGATGAGTGTCTGAGCTTCAGGCCCCTATGACTTGTTGTCCTTTTTTGGTTTTTCATAAGGACAGAGTGTCCCTTTGTACTAAGCATTCTTTTATTGCCAAGCTGGTTAATGAGTTGTCCCTTAATCATTTTGTTCATTTGCTCACTTTTTTCTTTTCTCTACAATCTGCTAGTGAGAAGGTCCTGCATACGCTGGATGTGGATAGACAACTCATATTTTATCTGGATAAGACTTGGAGTTGTAAATCTGATCAGTTCTTTGTTTCCTTTCATCCTAGTTTTTTTAGGATTGGCGGTGGCCAAGCAAACTACTACTACTTGGACTTCTAAAGCCATTTCTTTTTGTTATTCCTTTCATGGTACAAGCCTTCCTTATTGTATTAAGGCTCATTCAACTGGTGCCTTTTCAAAGGTTTGGGTATTAAACTTTTACCAAGCACTACAAGTTGGATGGAATTTTCAGGTCTAGAGCTGGTTTTGCTAGAGCCATCCTTCATGGCTTCCTAGAGAGCTCTGCTGATCCTTCACCCTCCCTCTTTTCTGCCTGAGCTTTGGCACTCTCAATATTGTAATGTGTACTGCAGCAGTGAAATGAAAGGACATAGTACAGTTGTGTAAAATCTTACCATAGCGGTAGATGTCCTTCCCTGAAGTATTCACTCCCTCCACCCCCTGGTCCATTACTCTTCTGGATGTACTCCTTAACTCTCTTTTCCTTGAACTGGCTTTCCTACTGGGGTTCTCGGTTCTGAAGTTGGTACATCCTGACATCACCTTTATGCCCTATGCTACACAAGCATACGTGTGATGTACAGCATACTTTAAAGCAACCTATAGGCTTTGGTATACTGGCCGGATGTTGGGCCACCATTGGCAGGGAATCCCTATTGTAATGAATATTGCAACAGTGAAGAGGACATCTACCGTTATGGTAAGATCTTAAACAATTACACTTTCAGTGTCAGTTATCTATGTGAAATAACTTTTTTGGATGTATAAAGCATATTTTCTCTGTGGTGACCACTATCACAAGTTAAAGCTGATGCTTTCCTCAGTCTGATGCTTTGCCTTCAGGTTATCTCTGGAAGTCCTAGAACCCAGCAAGTGTTTGTTTTCACATTGCACCTGTAGAGTCATGCTGCAGGCAGTAATAAACCACGTATGTGGATGGTTGGTGGGGTGAAACGTGAATAGTATTTCTACTGGTTGCAGCATGAGTTAGGTTGCTTTGTAGCTGCAAAAGTGAAAGTTCAGGTGTTTGACTGTCAGATCTTTACCGGTAGATGGTGTGGTACTCTTTATACAGACACTATGTATATAGCACAATCGATTTTCTATCTCAGTTTTAAAAGGCCGACACTGAATGCTAACTCATTCAATATTTATATGAAAAGACATTACACAAAATACTGGCAGGTGTGCTTGTTATAAATAGTTATTTTACAACTCTGGTACAGTAACCTCAAGTGAGAAATGTTTAACTTGTATGTTGGGCGTGGGGGTGAAGGAGCAGTCCCCAGGAATAGTGAGATTAACTTTGTATTTTGTTAGTCTTTTCACAGCAATCTTCTGAGAGCCTACTTTTTTCAGCATATCTTGTATTTATTCCATATACCTTTTGCACCTTTTTTTTATTGTGTGTGTGTGTGTGTGTGTGTATTTTTTTTTTTTTTTTTTTTTTTTTTTGCAAGAGAGGATTATTTATAGACATCTTCTCTTTTACACTCATATCACTGTACAACTGGATTTTTGTTTTCCATCAGAGTAATTTGTTTGCTGAAAAAAAAAGAAAGAAAAAAGGGTGGGGCAGACTTATAAACAGCAGATGTGCATTGAGGCTACATTTTTTTAATTGATTAGACAAGAATGGTTGCCGGATACTGTGAACACATAGTAGTGGCAACTGATCTGTAATGTTGTGCAGTCTTGAGGCAGATTTTGTAAAATTATGACAGTGTATGCATTCCAGCAGTAGGGCTGCACCATACCAGTTGCTGTAGTTTAATTCTCGGAACATTGTGAACTTTCTTCCGTGTTGTTATGAGATGTTCTGAGTGACCCTGTTAGGTTTCATTATCTCTGTTCTGTGTCTGACATTTTATAATCTTGCAGACAGAAATAACATGCTAAGGTTTTCGCTTTTCCAAGAAAAGTTTTCCAAATGAGTGCTGTAAGTCTCCATAGTTTAATTTTCTACGATCCATCTAGGTTTTGATGTGCCCTAAAATTGCTGGAACTGTATGCAGGGCATGATCTCCAGCTTCACCAATTCAGTGCAGTGACAGAGGCTTAGGGTTTCTACTGTTGTTCTTCCTTTAATCTACTTTTTGTTTGTTTTTAGACACAACACACTATTTACACACTGTTTTTCTTACTGAACTTCATAGCGCTTGACCTACCACAAGAATCAGAGACAAAGCCATAACTAATTAAAGATGGCCCCAGATCAGTCACTTTAAACAATGATTACATTCATTTCAAAAGTTGATAGAATAAAAGAATTAGTAGTAGTAGGCAGCAATTTCTGAAGAATGAGTATATAACTGTAACCTCTAACGTTTTTCTAATTATTGCAGTCCCATTTTGTTATAAAAATCCTAATTTATAAGAAGCAGAAGAAGAAAGGTAAAGTGAGGGACATTTGAGTGGTATGCTGAACATTGCTGTGACCGTTCCCATTCTACTGCAATGCTTAGGATGGTTTTGATTTTCTTTCCATAGCTATGCATTTTCTAGGCCAGTAATCCTTATGTGTTTACCATAGTCTCTCTCCAGTATTGGCTTTGTTTCTGTCTGTACCGAATACAATCTGAGTTTTTTTTTACAATTCATCCATCCCATGATACTCATGTGATTAGCATAAATACACACATGCAAAATAAATAAATTGAAGTAATGTTAGAAAAAAATATTAAATATAGCTACTTAACATGAACCTCACACTCTTAGATGAAAGTATTACAAATTGTTTAGTTCACATTTTTCTCCACAAAAGACATGCAAATAAACTTGAGTTTTATATTGTAGCTCATTTATAAGGTACTGAGCTTCATAAAAAAAAAGTTGCAGCCTACAACCTTGGCTTGGGTGTGATTCTTGCAGCTTTCAGATTTTCTGTGCTTAACCAAATCACTTAAACATACCAAAACATCCATGCTATCTTTAAAACTAGGCTCACTTGACTAAGTCTTATCCAGTCAGTGTGTGATTAAAGAATGACTGAAGTAATTGCCTAATTTATGGATTAATGCCTTTACCTTCCCTAGTCCATGAAGTGAGATCTGGAAAGGAAAGTGAACAGACAGAGCTAGTGCATGTGTAGGATACCTAACCTTGTTAAACTGAGTAATACAAGTTTATAAAGCTGAAAGTGTGGCCAGTTTTGATGACAGGCTGCTAATCAACATTGGCGATACGATCCTGGAAATCTACCATGTAAGCTTTGAAGTTGGTCACTGCTGCAAGAGTAAATAATGTTATAGTAAGTTGTTTTTTGAAATTGCACTTTGTATTCTCTGTTCTAGTGAGACTTGAATTCTATTGAAAGTTTTAAGAGGTTTCTGCACTACAGTTTTGGAATGCTATTTACTACCTGATGTAGAGACCCATGCTATACCAGATAACAGTGAATAACTCAAGAGAGAGAGTGAAGCTAGGGAATACCATCTGAAAAGTATAGCTGCCTGCTTTAATTAAGTGACCCATACGAGTCTGCAGTATAGGCTTGGACTCTGAAATGCACCTAAGTGGCATTTGAGTGTGCATTTTCCAAATGTTCAAGTGCTGAGTACGAGACAAAGGTAGCCTTAAAGGCCTGATTATTTGTGGGAAGTGGATGGTTGGTTGATTCTCGAAGGTTTGACTTCTTTTCTGTGGTATGGAGAAATTCTGGTATGTTATTTAAATGAAATTGGAATGACTTTGCTTTTTCAAACACACTGTTTTGTAAATGAGAATGCATAGTTATTTGGAGGAAGTAGGAAACTGCTGTTTTCAAAGCTCTATATATCCATTGGGACTGCATTTAGTATTTTACCGGTTATGTAATATTTAAGTACTTCTACAGTAGCAGTTGGATAAAATGAGTTCATCGAATAAGATTACAGTTGCTGCTGCAGGAGATTGTTCTTTCCTCAATATAAAGCAATCTTAGGTTGATGGGGTGAAGCCTTCTACTTGTGGGGGGTGGGGGGGTTGAAGGCTTGCCTTCCCCACTGAAAACATGCATATTGAAAAAAATAAGTCATTCCCACAGTTCACTTGATTTACATTTTGATGAACATTTTCCCAGTGTATTGTTAATTAAGCCATTTCATTCTTTCCTTGCCCATTTTGTGAATGTATCTTATTGCTGCTAAGTGCACTTAGTATAAAAGTGGCAATTACATATCATTAAAATGAAGTAATAGGTGTTTACAGTGGGGGACAGTATTTTCAGTAGCTGTTAATGCAGCATCATATATCTTCAGAGATGAGAAAGCATAAGTTTGACACAAAATCATTGTAAACTATGAGAAAAGGAGATGCAAACAGCAAAATAAACTGTTTACTGGTTTCTGGTGTGTCCAGCCAAGATTTAGTAAAACGTATAGGTCTGTGAAGCATAATTTGATAACATTTACAGTGTGGCTACATTAAGGCATAAACATGGGTAAAATAGTGAAAAGTAATGCACAACTTTTTTGTTGCAACTTTCTACAGCATTTTTCTTTGGATGCTACATTGATTTCTTTAGAGCAATGATAATATATGCTGCTACATACTGAGGTATTTTATTTATGTATATGGCACGGCCTTGTGTCTTTGACTCCCAACACAGTATGGAGATTGAGTCATCTGTTCAGACATATGGAATATTTGGCTGCTGGATTAAGGAGTCTGCAGACTACTGAGTGACCAGGCGTTGCCACAACTGTTCTATAAGCAGAAGTGAGAAATCCTATATTCACACATTTAGAGAGTGATACAATAGTAGGG